>NC_143585.1:9275020-9575020 GCF_048544385.1 Mastigoproctus giganteus | reverse complement strand
ATGTTACTTTTTTTTTTTTTTTTTTTTGGCTGATGCTGCATAAGCTTGCTTTCTTGCATCAAATGCCTCTACTAATGCTAATGCTAATGCTAATGGCTGTCGGCAAGGTGGATTGGCCGCAGTTCAAGGACACACTACGCGATTATGCCGGAGCCCTCCAAACTGTCACTCTAATAAATTCCAACTTGGACTCCCACTAGCGTAAAATCCCTGATACTACAGTTAATGCAGCCAATGTCGCCATTAAGCGGAAAAAACCCGTACCATGGTGGTCCCGGAACTGCAGATCCTTAGAAAAGAAGTCAACCAAAAGAGGCGTATCTTCCAGAGAGCCAGGAGGTCCCGGTCTCTGGCAGAAGTAGAATACCTCAGGAACCAACAGGAAGGCAAGCAATTACTATAGGGAAATGATCAGGCAGAGAAAAAACTGTCCTGGGAGCCTTGTCTCCACAGTGGGCAACTCTGACCATTGAGGGATTGTTTATAGGATAGCCACTAGAAAACACCCTAGGGGAGTGGTCATTCCCTACACGAAGATACCTTGCGGTAATCCATGTAGGCCGTGTATAGGTTTAGGTGCTTCTTTTAGGCTTGCTTCATAACTGCGGCATCTATGGTTAATTGCTCCTCCGCTTTCATCCTTTCTCCTTGTTCAGCCATTATGTTCATGTTTCAGGTTCGCGTATTTCCGAATTTTTTCCTCATCAGTTTTCTGGACATGCTAATGTAGGGCACCTCTAGGACAATCAGGTAGGTAGCCTTTTCCATCGTGTCCACAAGGTTTATGTCTGGTCTGTTGTGCGGGATAGTCTTATCAGTTATTATAGCGCGGTCCCAGTACAAATTCAAATTATTATTTAGGGTTGCCCGTAATTGATTACATTAACTCGTATTTGTGTCTGTAAATTGCGTAATGTAGTAAAATACGTACACATTTTATGTGTACTTTTTTTACTACATTAAGAAAAAATTAAATCTAAGAACAAAAGTATCCTTATATTATGCTTTAGTGGACTCACAACTCAATTATTTAGTAAATGCATGGGCGCGAGCAAATATAACGGAAATAACAGTAATAAACAACTTAATTAACAGGATTTTGAAACCTTTAATGGGGACAAACTCTTGGAATGACCTGAATAAGAGAAGTCGATTCTTGTTGAAATATAAAATACTTTATCCAGTTCAAAAACTGAAGTTAAATCTATTCTTGAAAAATCTTAACACTATTTCTGAAGAATCGAATCTACAAAGGAATGTCTCACTCAATTTAAGGAACCCAAAAGCAATTGCTTTGCCACACCCTAGGGTACTAAATAGATTTGAAAATAGGCACACAGTGAACATAATAAACAACTTGTTGGCTAGTGTTGATTTCAGGCTCAGGAGAAGTTTTCCTATCTCTAAATTAAAATTCCTAATAAGAAATGTTTGATACACAATGATACAGTAGACTAGAATAGATATGCAGAAAATTACTATCTCTGTTTGCAGTGTGGAATGTACTATGAATAGTGACATCATTGGCTTTTCTGTAAGATAAAAAAATTGTATGCAAAAAAATGTAAATGAAGAATTACAACTTGTTGTCAAGAAATTTACTTTTCTTAATAAGTTCATTTATTGTAAACAAATTCTCTTGATAAATTAAAATTGTATTGTATTGTATTATTATTATTATTATTATTATTATTATTATTATTATTATTTCTCCTTGACTGTTAGATTCGACTCCGTGACGGGTATTTCTACCAAGTACACAGGGTGATTGTTATGTCTGGTGTTACTATTGGTCGAGGAACTCTCTTGCTATTCTACAGGTGTTAAGGATTGCGACTTTCTGGAGTTCCCTATAGGTGTTCTCTGGGAGACGTCTTGCTGCTAAGCTGCTATTTAGTGTTTTTGGCATCATACTAGTGGTCCACACGATGGTCGGAATGGTCGTTACTCCTTGTATATGCCACATATCCTTGACCTCATGTCTCAGGTTCGTTTACTTCCTAATTTTTTTCCTCATGGGTTTCCCTCATGAGTTTCATGTGCTTTAACTGTTCAGCCTGTCTCATCCCAAGGTATCTGTACGCCTCTCCTTCTGTCATAGCTTCGATCTCTTTACCAGTTAGAGTCAGCAACTCGTAGTTTCGGCCGAGAATTTTCCCTGGTGCAGCGTGTGGGTCTTGCATTTGTCTAGACGAAATTCCATCTTGATGTCCTTGCTGAACTCTTCGGTGATTCTTCTATGTGTGTGTGTGTGTGTGAGAGAGAGAGAGAGAGAGAGAGAGAGAGAGAGAGAGAGAGAGAGAGAGAGAGAGATCACGAAAAAAGAGATGAATGAAGAAATCCAGCTCAGTACCCTGGGTGTGCCAAGCCCATTCTCACCAGATGTGAACCCCTTGAGGTTATTCTATGTAAATTCTATTTGTGAGTTAAATTAAACTCCAAATGTGGAATATTGGCTTGTTATAAGAATAACTGACCGATCTACAATTGCCAGTTATCTGGACAGAATGTCTGTAGCACCTTCATGATTGTTTCCGTGACTGTCGTCAAACTGTTCTTTTATACACTGTATCACCACTCTAAGTGACTAATGAAATTTAAAAGGACAATTGGATCAGTATCTTATTGGTTTTATATTATATTTCTTCCTGATATCCTTTAGCCTTTACTATCACTGTTTTAAATAAGGTTACAAGTTAAAATGATGATTTGGCAAACTTGGCAAACAATGGAGGACACCTCCATCGGGCACGTTCGATCCCCTAGCAAAGTTATAATTTTCGAAAAATGAAAAATTTACTGCGGATTTCTCTTATTTTGCACAGAAATAGATGAACTATCTGGAATTTCATTGCCTCATAAATATTCTAAGAGTACACGGCATATCCTCTTCAGCTTTTAATGATTTGCTTTTGTATATAGTAGGCGTGAGTGAAATGGAAATATTTAAGGATGTTTTCGAATGGGAGCGGATGGTGACGCATATGAGGAGATGCAGAACGAAGTTACAGCGATGTGCGACAGCTGCACATGATACAATACCTTCACTGAGAAAGCCAAACTTGAATTTCCAATTTTGTTTCATTGCGACATTTGTTTTTAAATTTGCGTAGAATGAAAATTATTATTATTATTATTATTGCTCTTATTTTTCTTATATTATTTCTCCCTGATTGGGGGTTACACCTCGTGACGGGTACTGCTACCAAGTACACAGGATGGTTGTAATTCCTGTTGTTACTATTGGTCGAGTAACTCTCTAACTATCGTACAGGTGTTCAGGACTGCCACTTCCTGGAGTTCCTCTTAGGTGTTTTCTGGGAGAACTATTCCTGCTAGTCTGCTATGTACAGTCTTTTGAACCATATCCGTGATTGACACGATGATCGGGATGGCCGTTAATTCTTGCATATGCCACATTTCCTTGACCTCAAGTCCGTGTACTTCCTAATTTTTTCCTCAGGAGTTTTCTGGACATTGCTAGTGTTTGTTGGACACCGCTATGTCAATCAGTTAGGTAGACTTTTCCATCTTGCCCACAAAGGCTATGTCCGATCCGTTGTGCAGGATGGTCTTACCCCTTATTATTATTATTATTATTATTATATAATAAAATTCTTTACTCATAGAAATGTAGGACACGATTCCCGCTACAGGCAACCAGAGGAATATTACAATTAACTGGACACATTACATTCAATACATAAAAAAACTACGTGGGTACACAGCAAATACATAGAATACATAGACAGTGCAACATACACAGATAATATTGCAATCAATGTATTTTATAGTTATTATAATAGATTGATTATACAGAGCTTATATTCCATTATAATACATAGATTTTATAGTTATTATATCCCAGCTGCAACACATTGAGACAGTCTGAAAAATTTCACTGGGAGTTATTCGGCTGAAAATTGCAGGAATGCTGATTGCACTTGACTATGGATTTGCGCTTTTCTTCTCTATAGACAGAATCTCTGGACCACACACCCAAATCAATGTTTGCGGATATCAGCGCGCCGATGATACTGTTCAGAAAGTGCCGCTTGAAGGTCGAGAGCTACTGTAGGTTAGAATACAGCACTGGACGGTTTCTGAGGGCTCTAATAGGGATTTTCCAGGCTACGATTTCCCAGATATTAACGAAGTCGAGAGCAGCGGAGCACAGATTAAGCGCCATTGTGAGGTGCCTGGCCTGGCATATGCCAGGTGCTGGGCCGGGGTGTATCTCAGATATATGCAGAGCTGTGAGTTTGATGTTGTAAAGGGTAGGTGAACCCAATTGTTTGCCCACTTTAGGACCAGAATTCCAGACCCCAGAGTATCTTCAGACTGGACATAGGAGCAGCCGACCAAACTTCTATACCATAACTGATGATAGAACTAAAGTAGTAGAGGAGAAATTTTCTGACTGTTTCCTTGTTGTGCGCTCTAGTACCCCAGAAAGCCTGTAATGTTCTTGAACGCAGTTGCTGGATTTGTTCCTTATACGTTAGGTTTTCGTCCATTACCACTCCTAGGAATTTTACTGAATGAGTGACGACGAGAACATGTCCCGCAATGGAGGGCTGCAGAGAGGCTGCTGGATTGAGGTATGCTTGTGCTCTAGGTGAGAAGATGACATAGTTGTACTTTTCAGGGTTTACTGTAAGCCCAAAATAAGTATCGTATTCACAGAAAGAGGACAGATATTTGTTCAGGATGATAGAATTCGATAAATCTCCGCCTGGTCCAGTAAGCCGGGCTTGAAAGGTAACATACAATGTCGGCGTAGGCCATAAACGCAGATATTTCATTCATTAATGGAATAAATATTCCATTAATGAATGAAATCTCTGTGTGTGTGCCGTGTATTTACCTCCACCAGTTTCTGAGGATTCTGTCCTTAATCTGACAGCATGGCTGTCATCCACAACCAATCATCGGCAAAAGCTCATCATCCTCGGAGACTTTAATCTTCCACTGCCAGCCACAAAGAAGCTCCTAGATACTCTGTCATCGAACATGTCGGATATGGGCGTTGGTCTTATTCATGTTCCTCCCTCACACGGCGATGCCACCCTGCAGCGCATCTTCTCAAACTGTTTAGTAAAGGAAACCCTGACCATAACTGAGAACTTTCTCCCGTCCGATCATGTTCCGATTGCTGCGATGATATCTATGCAGGCACCTAAGGATGAACGTAGAAAAGTACAAACTACAAACACTGTCAGGAGAATATACAATCCCAAATACATCAACATTGGAAAAGTTACTACCCTTTTCCAACTTTACCCATGGAACATACTGGCTGAGCTTAACATAAATGAGGCTGCCTACTGGCTTTCGAGATGGATGGAATTCATTACAAGGTCTGCAATGTCCAAAACTTGCATCCTAAGTCCTCACTCAAAGCCATGGTGGAATGACTTCCTGACCAAGGCCTTTAGGGAAAAACAGGCAGCCCATGCCTCTTACAAGAAGTCTCCTTCACAAGAGTCATACACCAAATTTTCCAAAGCAAGGATGGATTTCCAGAAGAGGAAACAATTTTCTATTGACAATTTCATGAATGGCCGGCTATCCAGGGGAAAACGTGTGTGGTCCACTAGTCATACTTGCACCCCTCTATCTTTTGATGTCCAGGAATGGTGTGAGCATGTGCTCCGTATTAAGCGAGATCACCGTGAGTCCGAAGCATATCCTTGGAACGAAGCGTTTAACATTTCTTCACCTACTAGCAATACAGAAATTTCCGAAGAACAACTAATAAAAATAATAAATTCTTTACCTGACAAGTCTACCATAGGAATTGACGCAATACCTCTTTTTAGTCTAAAAATTGCATCTTATTTCATCAGCAAAGAGCTCACTTAACTCTACAACAAACTTCTCAAATTTGCACAGGTACCTTCAAGCTGGTTATCATAGAGTCGTGGCAGTTCCGAAAAAGCCTCATGCGAAAAGACCGGCTGACTTCAGGCCAATATCAATTGCCTCTCCCTTCCTGAAATGCCTCGAGAAGTGCATCTATAATGATGTAGCACTCGCAATCTTTGCGCATAGGCCAGAACATACCCATTATGCCATGCCTAATAGATCTACCGTAACCTGCCTACAGTTATTATCACAGAAAATACTTCACGGCTGGAATGACAACGAAGATCTTCACACCATTTTTCTGGACATGAAAGCTGCTTTCGACTCAGTCCAGATAAAACCCCTTCTTGCCTTACTTGAAAGATTCTACGGGATATCCGGAAATATGCTCGAGATCCTGAATAATTTGCTATCTAGGAGAATGCTTCACTTCAAAGGTGATGGCATTACAGTCACTAAAAGCGTCGAAGTCGGGATCCCACAAGGTGGTTGTCTCTCAGCCTTGTTATTTGCAGCAATATTCGTTCCACTAATGGATCAAATTCCAGCCTTCGTATCGTATGCTGATGATATTGTTTGCTACTTGCCATGCAAACGCCATGTTGGTGATGCACAAGAAAGACAAACCGCCTCTGAATCTGTAAACAGCTACCTAAATACATTCTATAAGTATGCTAAATTTTTTGGCCTGTCAGTCAATCCAGAGAAGTCAAACTATCTCATCTTTACGCCAAGTCGAATGACTTCTACTGATACTGCATCTTCTCTACTTCCGGAATTGGCAGGAAAGGTCCTGACTCCCACAGACAGCGTCAAATTCCTAGGAGTAATCCTTGATGCCAACCTCACCTATAAAAAACAAATCCAAGCTCAGTATTCCAAAGCCCTGAGAGCATTCTGGGGAATGAAAATTGATCTGTGCAAAACGCACAATAAGCAAATAATCAAGAAATACCTTGCAACTTACTTCTGTACTGTACTCTCCTATGCCGTGGAAATTTGGTCGGCGGCACCACTCACCAGCCTCAGGAAACTATGGGGCCTCGAATTTTGGGTGCTGAAGTGGGCCAACTTGTGGTCGCACCAGATCTACACAACGTCTAAATCTACTCTCTGCTGCAACCTGCAATATACGCCAATAGTCCACAGAGCCCATGTGCTAAAAATAAAGTCATTCCTTCATCTGTGCTCAGCTAAGCAGGATCACATCAACATCTGGAACACGGTTGGTTGGCGTTTGCCAGGCAGACATCTCCGTAGTACTCCCTCCTTATGCTCAAGGCTCCAGCGGTTACAGAATTTCAGGAGACACTTCCCTAATGTGACTCTGGACACTCTCAACTCGCTGAACATCGACATCGACCTGTGGACTATAGACAAGGCATATCGCGATGGCATCTTGGCCCATCTTGCTGTTTGTAAAGGACATTTGTGTAAGTGCCGATCTTAGCTAGCCGATGTCATTTCATGTTCTTCTCAACTTGTAGTCCGTTTTCGCTGTAATTACTACTTCATTCATTTTACATTCTGATTATCATCTTTGCTTTGATCTATTAATTATTATATTATTATTATTATTATTATTATTATTATTATTATTATTATATATACATATACATATATATATATATATATATATATATATATAAATATATATATATTTTTTTTTTTATATAAAACAAAATCACTTGTATAAACAACAAATTGTAAGATTCCTCTGGATTTCTGTGTACGGAATCATTATTGTATAAAATTTATGTTAATAAAGAATCTTATTATTATTAATGAATGAAATATCCGACGAGATTCGAACCGGGCCTTTTCCACCCGGTGTGGGGAGGATGGTGACGATAACACTGTGCTGCCCACGCAGACAGAATCCCAAGATAAAGTGTAAAGTGTGCTTGGTGTCAAGCGGCACCAGGGGTTTCCCCCATCTCCGCTTTGCTTGCTTTTTGTTGGGTGTGCCAGTTTGCTGGAAATGCCAGAGATTTAAAAGTGTATAGATGTTGTACATGTGTAGTGTTGTGTGCCGTTGTTAGTCTGGTCATTTAGCCGCTGTATGTAGCCCTGCTGAAGCCCATCGTTGCCCCACTTTCGCCCCACGGAGGCAGACCAGGTACACTAGTTTTATAATTATTTACTCTGGCAGGTCCTGCCACCTAATTTCCTGAGATTTCAGTGGCTAGGACCTAAAAAAATTAACAATTTAATTAGTTATATTTCAATTGCAAAGGATAATGTCGCTTGAATAGGAAAGGCTTAGAATATGGGAGGAAGTTAATTTGAATATATTTAAATTTTGTTGTGTGGGGCATTCGCTTGCATTAAGATAGAGGGAGAAGAAGTTTTGTTGTTTTTTGGACCATTAGCAACTAAGGCCATATTTCTCCAGGATATGCAGTGGTCATTCCCTGACCTTTCCGCATCCTCCGTATTTGGTGGTGACGGGCTTGAACCCGGGTCTAATCAAGAAGCGTGTACTACACACTGCTGCTCCTTCCTACCTGGCTACTGAGGCACCGGGGGAAAGAAGACTGGAGGGAAGAGACAAAAATATGGGCGCAATAGAGAAGGCACCCCCCAAGGAAGTCGGTGGGGCAGACTCATGCCCACCAGGAGGGAGAAGGGGGGTTGGCAAGGAGGAGAGGAGACGGAAAAGACTCCCCGTCCCCTCCCCAACCACGCCGTAGAGAGGAAATGAAAGTGGCCAGCAAGGTGCCTGGTCCAGATTGCCGAAAGTCGCCCTTGGGTGTTCGTGAGTGAAGGCTGCCTTATCTTGTGCTCCCCAAGTTTACAGTATTTTCATGTGTTTATTATGCGAGTTAGACCAAATTTTTTGTATAGTGACCCGACTGATTATACTGTGCACCTCCTGTGGAAGTTTGTGTCCCTAAACATTTAGGTAATTATGATTTTTTTCATGATCTGTGTAGTACATATATCATATTTACCGTCTTTGCTTGTTTAAAGGCCCGAATCTATACATTTGCTGACCTTCACTGCTCACCAACTCCCCATCTGCCTTCGGGCTATATGACAAGGTCAAGCAGTCCCACCGCGTTGTGTGTTTGCCATCAGTTAATCACTTCAAATGTGCAAATTTTACAATTCTGACCTATTTCTCGCACCAATATGGCTTACGAGACTGGCCTGCGCATCATGCTGCTAACCTGACTAATTGCTTCAAGACTTTTATTCCTTTCTTCTTCTCTTCACCGGATACTGCCTTCTCGATGTAAAAAAGAGGAAAATAATATAACTCTTGTGTGTCATTAACTGAGTGTTTACAGAAAATAAGCAGAGGATTTTCCAGAATATGTGTGGAGTTCTTTTTTTAGACAAGGTGCAGCCCAGAACTAGACTTATAGAATTATTATTGATTCAGTTTGATTTCTATTGATTGTGCAAATAATGACGTCTAATGACAGCTGCTCTTCATCCGGTGATGATGAATCTGAAAATTTTCCTTCTCTTCTGCCTAAGGCGCCACGGAGGACACCCTACCCTTCACATAAGAAAAAAAAAGAATAAGAGCAAGAAGAAACTGAAGCTCCTTTTGTCCCGGTGTGAGACTGCTGCTTCTGCAGATGAACAAGTTAAGCTAAAGTCTTTAGAGGCAGTGGAAAGTCCTCCTGGACGCCCTGATGCTGACTCTCCTGGTATCAACCTTGTTGTTTCCAAGGATACCTCTCCAGCTACTCCTGTTGCGGCATCTGTTTTGGCCCGCACATTTGCTTCTGGCCTCAGTTCTTCCTCCAGGCTAGGGATTCCTTCCTATTCTGGAATTGCAGAAAATAAGAGTCTTGAGAATGCTCCAATGCTCCACAGCGTCACCAAATCATCTCTAAGCTGTATAAAGAACTGATATATTTTATTAATTGCAATTCAAACGGATTCACAGAAACAGCAGCGAACTACATCCATGACCTGTGGTCAAGTCTGGAGATAACTGCCACGGAGCTGCTAATCGACAACGAGAAGCTATCCGCCGTCAACGATGAGCTACGATCCAGAGCGATCATCCTCGAAAAAGTCTTTGACACTTTCACTGTAAACCCACCTACATCTTCATATATCCTAGATCCCACTCCATCATTTGCAGAAGCTCTGAGGAAGGGCATCTCCCCACTTTCTTGTGGTTCCAACAAACCTTCCACATCCTCGGCTCCAAACAGTCTTCAACTTGGTCCCAAAACCCAACCACCACAGAATGTCCTTCTCCTGAGAGCCAATGACACCAGCGAACTGAAAACTAGCCATGAGGTGAAGGAATTTGTATCCAAAACGCTCAAAAGCGATTTCAAGATGGTTAAAGTAAAATCCCTCAGAGCGATAAGAAATCGCGGAGTCATCGTGGAAACCGCGTCCAAGCAAGATTCCAATGCTATCTCCTCCTCTGAGTCACTCTCTGCTGCTGGCGTCGCCACTTTTGCTCCAAAAAGATCAGATCCTGCCATTATATTCTATGGCGGTCCCAAAAACTTCGCAAATGAGGACTTCTTAGAGGAACTTTACTTTAAGAATCTCATTGATATAGGGTTCTCATACGAGGAAATAAAGGAGGGCACTAGGTTCTGGTTCAACACCAAATCAACCTCATCCTCGATTAATCATATGGTGATCAGTTTTGCACCAAAGATTTATAAAGAAGTATTATCCCGTGAACGGGTGTTCCTTAGCTGTGGCTCCCATAAGTTTAAAGCATTTACGATAGTAACCAAGTGCTTTCTTTGCCTAGGCTACGGGCACACCATAGAACATTGCACTCACAGCTCTCCAACCTGTAGTCACTGTGCCCGTAGTGAGCACGTCATTGCAGAGTGTCCACACAAAGAGGAACAGCATGTCTGCATTAACTGTAAGAGGCGCAAGAGGGCTTCACAGCTGTTATTCTTGTTGTTATTTGGTTTTTAGGAGCATTAGCAACTAAGGCAATATTGCTCCGGGATATGCGGTGGTCATTCCCTGACCTTTCCGCATCCTCCGTATTTGGTGGTGACGGGCTCGAACCCCGGTCTAATCAAGAAGCGTGTGCTACGCACTGCTGCTCCTTCCCACCTGGCTACGGAGGCGCCTGGCTTCACAGCACTCGGTGAGAGATACAACCTGCTCTGAATACCAACGTGCCCTGGAAATGATACGCCTCAGAACTGCTGATGGAGCGTAAACCGAACAACTCTGCATTTCAGATGAATCAGAATAAAACATCTCCTGATGATGTTCACTCTCATTCTTTCCCCAGCACTCCACAAAACCTTAAACTTAAAATTCTTCAAATCAATGGACATAGGTCGCGAATCGTCGTGGATGAGATTCGGCTGGCTGCAGAGCAAAACGCCGTGGATGTGATCTCTATCCAGGAGCCATACTTCTCGAAGGGACAGTTTGGGCATATCTCCAAGATTATGGGCTATTCCATTTATGCTCGAGTGGTACAAACTGTGCCCCAACACCCTAAAACATGCATCATCATTTTAAACAGAGATTTAGATGTTGCTGTTCATGGTCTCTGTAACAAACTGGCAACTTGTGTGCAAATCACATTCTCATCGCTCTCCTTCTATCTTCTGTCAATCTACTGTCCCCCTTCTGCAGACTTCAACAACTCATTAAACTTCTTGGAGTTTGCGCTCAACTTCTTTGGCTCTAGGAACATCCCGATTACTTCGGATGTCAATGCAAAATCCCATTTCTGGTTCAGTGCTGTTTCTGACGCCCGAGGTCTTCTTCTTGAGGACTTTATTATAAGTCACAACCTAGCAGTCCATGGACGGTCGGTAATTTCCCGTTAAACTCCTAGAACCGCCTTTATGTTCCAATTCACACCAATCCAACGGAATATCTCCTGAATCCAGTGATGCTCTCATAACTAGCCTTAATGGTTCAATGTACTCACTTGCCTAGTCCTTTAAGATTATATAGGGTATATGCCATCAACCACAGGAGCCTTACTCGCCTGTGGGCGCGAAAGTTTTCTCATTAAATCAACATGTGAAATTTCAACATCATTAATTACATTTTTTTCAACTTCACTCCCATAATTTCTCATTGACATGAAGAGTTTTTCTTCTGTAAATATCGAAGCAAAGTAACTGTCGAGTTCATCTGCAACATCAGTTGGGGTATCTAATACTCTCCCACGCAATTACATATGCGTCCGATCTGATTTGTCCTTCTCATCTTTGCATTTATATATGTGAAGAATTCCTTAACTGCGCTCTTTGCTCTCTTTATTCCTTATCCCCACGCTGAATAAAACGTCTTTCTTCTTCAGAAAATGATGAACGTAATTCAACCATGGGAGACCAACATGGAACAGAACATCAGTGTACCGCACGTTCTTTCCAAAATAAGACATTGGCTGACTCCAATGAGATTTTAAAAGATGAACTTGAGTCCGAAATTAATGAAATACTTTTAACTATTTTTGCGAAAAACTTTCAAAGCCTAGAAAATATGGACTGAGATCGTTTACAATTACCTCAGTACCAGAATAGAATCCGAAAGGGCGTTTCTGCTGCTAATCAAATATGTACCCAAATTAGATCCTTTTTAAACGATCATACTATTGGCTGCTTATGTTTCTTAAGAGCTCACTTTATTCGGACAGGATGCTTAAACATAACTAAACTTTGCAGTAACAATATGTATTTTTTTTGTTTTTAGAATAAATGTTATTTTTAATGATTTTTTTTCACAATATTTATTATTGCAATAAATATTTATTTAAAACTTGAATTCAAGTAATTACAGTACTTGTATTTTCCTTACTTTATTGCACCTGTCATCAAAATTTGAGAGAAAGGTTTGTTTTTGGAATACCGGTATTAATATCGGTGTCCCGGTTTCATAAATTAAAAATAACGAAATACCGGTATTAAGATTTTGACGGGTATTGTAAGCCGAGCTACAACAGCCGGCGGCCACATTGAGTACCTTTGTTATCAATGAACAATAAGAGAGCACGTCTCCTGTGGTAACAGCAACACCAGCACTGGGCTATCGAGGATTGGAAAACAGTTGCTTGGTCTGACGAGTCGAAGTTCCTGGTACATCATGTTGATGGAAGGCAAAGAATTTGGAGAAAACAACAGGAATCCATGGACCCGTCAGGTCTGACGACTACTGTGCAAGTTAATGGGAGCAGTGTTGTGGTATGGGGAATGTTTCCTTGGCACACGTTGGGTCCATTGATACCCATAGATTCACGTCTGAAGGCCACATCGTACCTAAACATCGTTGCTGACCAAGTGCATCCGTTCATGTTGACAGTTTATTCTCAGTTAGACGGTTACTTCCAACAGAAAAATGCGCCGGCGCACAAAGCCCGAATCACTATGGAATGGTTCCAGAAGCATGTCAATGACTTTTCTTAGCTGCAGTGGCCCGCTAAGTCCGCGGATCTCATTCCTATTGAACATCTTTGGGATGAGCTTTAAAGGGCTGTTCACTGCAGGCCTACACCTCCGTCGAATCTCAAGGAACTGCGTAACACTCATGTGTTCTTGAGTGTGTTACGCATCTTGTTTAAATCCATGCCTAGACGAATTCAGGCTATTTTGAAGGCTAAAGGAGGCGCAACACGCTACTAGGTAGGTCTACCTAATAAAATGGCAGGACAGTGTATAACGTATATGTGAATTGCACATGTTACATGGTCTATTTGTTGTTTTCTGGACGAAAACCCGAGTTCCCGGAAGAAAATAGTATATTACCCCCTCCCAAAATGGACTAACTCGGCCACATTTTGGCTGAGTAATATTCGGTTATTTAATGATGTTCGAATCCAGTTCTTTTCCACCAGGTCTGAGGTGGACGGTGATTATGGAACTGTGCGTGCTGCCCACGAGGGTCTGACATTTGGTTATCTTCTTGTCTTACTCCGGTGAAGACAGTGGCACAGTTCAGTTAAATAATTGAGATTTCTGTCGATGATGAAGGTGAGTTATCAACAAAGAAACTGGCGAGTTGCATTAATATTAAAACAATTATTTTATTTGAATGCGAAAATTAAGTTCCAGAATAAAATAAATGATTTCTGTGAAAATGAAAATAAAGTTATTTAAAAACTTTGGCATACACGTGTTGTTGTTGTTGCTGTAGGTTAGTCAAGGTATTTAAGTAACATCCACGATTCTATAGTGGAGACGTATTCAAATTAATTATTTCTATTTCAGGTTGGAATAAAACAATCATCGAATTAATTTAATTATTTCTTCGGCAGAGAAAATAAAGCTAGGTTTTCATAGTTATAAAGCTGAATGTCAGTGATTGGTGGATGATTTTTTTTTTCGTTTAAAAGAAAATATTATAACGAGACCTCTTTTTAAACTTTTATATTAATTTTATTTTTGCGAGTTTAATATTCATTAATTTTGTGGGTTTAATATTCATTAATTTTGTGGATTTAATATACATTAAATTTCTAGTACGTCAATATGTTCACATTGTTTAATGATTTATAATTTTTTATGTATCTTTGAGAATAAAATAAAGAAGTATCAATATTTAAAACGTATTCAATCACGATTATCATATTTCTTTCGATCGTTGGCATTCGAGGTGAGCGGACGCGCTTCGACAGGGTTAAGTGGTTTACTTTTGGATTATGCTTTTAAATATTTGATTTAGTATTAGTATTAGTATTAGTAACGGCCGCATGGTGCAAGAAAGCCTATAGCTTATGTTGCACCAGCCGAAAAAAAAAAAAAAAAAAAAAATCCGAACAAAACAATGATAAAAACAAAAACAAAAAATAAATAAAATAAATAACTAAATAACAATAATTAATAAATAAAAAAAAATAAAATAAAATATAAATAAAAAGGAAATTAAACCTATCATCCTATCCGCTTCCCTTACCCGAAAGTACTATCCAGATGACCTTTGAATTTCCCCAAACTGTCAGCCTCTACCACCCATGAAGGCAACTTATTCCAGTAATTTATAACTCGCTGGATAAAATAAAACTTCCTGCAGTCCAATCTAAACATTTCTCCCCGCAACCTGACTTTATGTCCCCTAGTTCTAGCATCATTTATAATCTTGAATATTTTGTCCTCATTCATTTTACTGATGCCTCTCAGAGCCTTAAACACCTCAATCAAATCTCCTCTAAGGTGTCTAGTTTCCAAACTCTGCAACCCACATATATTCGAAGTCTTTCTTCATAAGGACGCCCTTTTGCCGATCTCACCAGGCGACTTACCCTTCTTTGCACCCTTTCAAGAAGCTCGATGTCTTTCTTTAGGTGCGGTTTCCATACTTGAACACAGTATTCCAAGTGTGGCCTAACATAAGCCTTATATAATGGGATTATCACATCGCTATCTCTACTTGCAAACGTTCGATAGATCTTCGATAGGACACCATGGGCCTTCCTTGCAACCTGTTTACAATGCTCAGAGAATTTCATGTCTGGCCGTATCGTAACACCCAAGTCCTTTTCCTCCAGGACTGGGTTTAGTTGAACTCCACCAATGAATACGTTTTTTTTCGGATTACTGTTTCCTAGGTGTAAGACCTTACACTTTGTTGGATTAAAGCACAGCTGCCATTTTTCTGACCATTCTTGAAGTCTATCTAGGTCTCTCTGAAGAAGCTCAGCTTGACAGTGATCATTAACTACTCTACCAATTTTAACGTCATCTGCAAATTTATCATTAACTACTCTACCAATTTTAACGTCATCTGCAAATTTAGACATCACGCCCTCTATCCCTTCATCGATGTCGTTTCTGAAAATTAAAAACAACAGTGGTCCTAATACTGATCCTTGGGGAACCGCACTTCTTACATCAACCCAATCTGAGGAATAGCCATTTATCACAACCCTCTGTCTCCTGCCCTGAAGCCATCCTTCTATCCATCTAAGGATTTTTCCCAGTGATTCCAACCTGTTCCAGCTTATAAAGCAACCGCTCATGTGGGACTGAGTCAAAAGCTTTGCTGAAATCTAAATAAACAATGTCGAAATTATTCCCTAAATCCAGCTCGTCAGTGATACTTTCGAAATAGCGAACCAGATTTGTTAAACATGATTTTCCCTTTACGAAACCATGCTGAGTATCCTTGAGAATTTCAATTCAATCCAAATGATCCTGAATTCCACCCTTGATCATTACCTCCATGATTTTCCCTACTACTGAAGTCAGACTGACAGGTCGATAATTTCCAACTTCACTTTTAGAGCCACCGTTATGTATGGGAGATACATTTGCACTTTTCCAATCCAAGGGAATCTCCCCCAGAGTCTAGTGATGCTCGCATAATTAGCCTCAATGGTTCAATGCACTGGCTTGCCGCCTCTCTTAAGATTATAGGGTATATTCCATGAACTCCAGGGACCCTTACTGGTCTGTAGGCTCGAAAGTTTTTTCATTAAATAATCTTGCGAAATTTCAATATCATTAATTACATATCATTTGTAATTTATAAGTTCATCTGCAACGGCAGCTGGTGTATTTATTACTATCCCCTTTCCCTTACGTAAAGGTCCGATCTGGTTTGTCCTGCTCTTCTTGGCATTTATGTATGTGAAGAATTCCTTATCCCCCCTCTTTTCTCTGTTTGCTAGTGATTTCTCATAAACTGCCTTTGCCCGTCGAACCTTTTCTGTGGCTCTATTAAACATCACCTTGTAGCTGTTATAGGCTTCAGTACTTTTTATTGCTCTGTAACCTTTCCATGCCACCTTTTCCTGCTCAAGTAATGTGGCAACTTCACTATTGATCCAACTTGGAACCCTTCTCGTCGAGTATTTTTTAATGGTATATACGCAATCAAGGCATCTGTGATTAACGTTTTAAAAGCGTACCACAGTTCAATTGTATTCATTCTCAGCGCGATATCTACCCAGTTAATAGAGGCCATGTAGTACCTTAAGGCATCGTAATTTCCTTTTCTGAAATTAAAACCCATTCCTTTGCCTTTTACTTCTGCTACCTCTCTCGTCATCATCCACCGTAGAACTCCGTGATCACTTCCTGCTACTGGTTCCTCTACTGCCAGCCCTGTTATGTCATCTGATTCATGTGTGATGATGAGGTCTAGGATATTCTTTTCTCTAGTACTTTCCCTGACATGTTGATACAAATAACAATCATCTAGTTGATTTAAAAATTTTAAATGGAGTAGAACCAGGGTATGTCTGCCGGGAGTAACTATTGATGATGTCACCAACGGAATGTCAGATTTTAAAGGGGGTAAAGAAAATATTATTGTTCATGTGGGGACAAATAATATTAAACGTACACGATCTGACGATTTGTTGGAAAAATACAGGACCATGCTGAGGAAATGTAGCGAGCTAGGCCATAATGTCTATGTGTCTGCAATTCTGCCCAGACACGATAGGAGGGATTATATGTTAAGAGCCTTGTGGATTAACTCAAAACTTGAAGGAATCTGCAAGGCTTTAGGGGGTAAATTTCTATCAGCATGGCCCACACTTGTAGGTAGAAGGAATTTGTTTTGTACAGACGGGATACACTTAAACAAAGATGGTGCAAACGTTTTTGCCAGTATTATTGAGGATACCTTAAAGGTTCAGAGAAACTGCTAATTAGGGGGGATGCGTGTAATACCGACAAGCGTTTATCTGACAATATTGGTCAATGTAACTCTTGCACATACCTTAAGAGTTCTTATCTGTTACCCCAACTGGACGCATTATCTAGATATTCTGGGGGCAAAGACGTTTCACGTGAGCGGGTAGCTAATATCAGGGAAGAGAGCCTAGAAAACTTCAAGGGTTGTGTTAGGGTTGTTAAATATACAAGAACAGTAAATCTTAATTGTTTATACAGTAACGTTAGAAGTGTCGTCAATAAAATGAGCGAATTCGAACTGCTGGTTAAAACAAGTAACGCGGACATAATAGGGCTTACAGAGACGTGGTGCCACCCGGAAATTGGGGATGATGTGTTTCAATACGGCTTGTATAATGTATTTAGGTAGGATAGGTTAGATAGAAGGGGTGGTGGGGTAATGCTTCTTATCAGAAGCAGCCTGAGTGCGACGATAGCCTTCCCGGATTCAGACATTTCACATGCTAGTATAGAGTCCATATGGTGTGAGATAGTTGGAAACAAAGGTATAATGCGAGTAGGAGTAATCTACAGACCAAGTGATTGTGAAGATTATGACAAAAGCCTCTACATGCAAATGGAATGGGGCAAGTAAGCGTCAATGCCTTGTTATGGGTGATTTCAATTTGCCTCTAATTGATTGGAGTAAATTGGAAGGAAACTCGACATGGGGAACAAAATTTTTAAATCAACTAGATGAGTGTTATTTGTAACAACATGTCAGGGAAAATACTAGAGAAAAGAATATCCTAGACCTCATCATCCCACATGAATCAGATGACATAACAGGGCTGACAGTAGAAGAACCAGTAGCAGGAAGTGATCACGGAGTTCTTCGGTGCATGATGAAGAAAGAGAGAGAGAAGTAGCAGAAGTAAAGGGCAAAGGAATGGATTTTAATTTCAGAAAAGAAAATTACGATGCCTTAAGGTACTATATGGCCTCTATTAACTGTGTAGATATCGCGCAGAGAATGAATACAATTGAACAGTGGTACGCTTTTTAAACATTAATCACAAATGCCTTAAATGCGTATATACCATTAAAAAAATACTCCACGAGAAGGGTTCCAAGTTGGATCAATGGTGAAGTTGCCACATTACTTGAGCAGAAAAAGGTGGCATGGAAAGGTTACAGAGCAATAAAAAGTACTGAAGCCTATAACAGCTACAAGGTGATGTGTAATTGAGCCACAGAAAAGGTTCGACAGGCAAAGGCAGTTTATGAGAAATCACTAGCAAACAGAGCAAAGAGGGGGGATAAAGAATTCTTCACATATATAAATGCCAAGAAGAGCAGGACAAACCAGATCGGACCTTTACGTATGGGAAAGGGGACAGTAATAAATACACCAGCTGCCGTTGCAGATGAACTCAGCAGTTATTTTGCATCGATATTTACAAATGAAAAGCCTTTTGTGGCAATGGGAAATTATGGGAACGAAGTTGAAAAATATGTAATGAATGATATTGAAATTTCGCAAGATTATTTAATGAAAAAAACTTTCGAGCCTACAGACCAGTAAGGCTCGTGGAATTGATGGAATATACCCTATAATCTTAAGGGAGGTGGCAAGCGAGTGCATTGAACCATTGAGGCTAATTATGCGAGCATCACCAGACTCTGGGGAGATTCCCTTGGATTGTTAAAGTGCAAATGTATCTCCCATACATAAGGGTGGCTCTAAAAGTGAAATTGGAAATTATCGACCTGTCATTCTGACTTCAGTAGTAGGGAAAATCATAGAAGGGTGGAATTCAGGATCATTTGAATCGAATTGAATTCCTCAAGGGTACTCAGCATGGTTTTGTAAAGGGAAAATCATGTTTAACAAATCTGGTTCGCTATTTCGAAAGGGTCACTCACGAGCTCGATTTAGGGAATAATTTCGTCATTGTTTACAGCAAAGCTTTTGAATCAGTCCCACATGAGTGGTTGCTTTATAAGCTGGAACAGGTTGGAATCACTGGGAAAATCGTTAGATGGATAGAAGGATGGCTTCAGGGGAAGAGGCAGAGGGTTGTGATAAATGGCTACTCCTCAGATTGGGTTGATGTAAGAAGTGGGCTTCCCCAAGGCTCAGTATTAGGACCACTGTTTTTAATTTTCATAAACGACATTGATGAAGGGATAGAGGGCGTGATGTCTAAATTTGCAGATGATGTTAAAATTGGTAGAGTAGTTAATGATCACTGTCAAGCTGAGCTTCTTCACAGAGACCTAGATAGACTTTAGGAATGGTCATAAAAATGGCAGCTGTGCGTTAATCCAACAAAGTGTAAGGTATTACACCTGGGAAACAGTAATCCCAAAAAAAACTTATTCACTTGATGGAGTTCAACTAAACCCAGTACTGGAAGAAAGGGACTTGGGTGTTACGATACGGTCAGACATGAAATTCTTTGAGCATTGTAAACAGATTGCAAGGAAGGCCCATGGTGTCCTATCGATCATCTATCGAACTTTTGCAAGTGGAGATAGGGACGTAATAATCCCATTATATAAGGCTTATGTTAGGCCACACTTGGAATAGTGTTGAAGTATGGAGACCGCCCCTAAAGAAAGACATTGAGCTTCTTGAAAGGGTGCAAAGAAGGGTAACTCGCCTGGTGAGATCGGCAAAAGGGCGTCCTTATGAAGAAAGACTTCGAATATGTGGGTTGCAGAGTTTGGAAACTAGACACCTTAGAGGAGATTTGATTGAGGTGTTTAAGGCTCTGAGAGGCATCAGTAAAATGAATGAGGACGAAATTTTCAAGATTATAAATGATGCTAGAACTAGGGGACATAAATTCAAGTTACGGGGGGAAATGTTTAGATTGGACTGCAGGAAGTTTTATTTTAGCCAGCGAGTTATAAATTACTGGAATAAGTTGCCTTCATGGGTGGTAGAGGCTGACAGTTTGGGGAAATTCAAGGTTTAATTTCCTTTTTTTTTATTAATTATTATTATTTAGTTTATTATTGTATTATTTTTTTTTTATCATTGCTTTGTTTGGATTTTTTTTTTTTTTTTTGGCTGGTGCAGCATAAGCCATAGGCTTTCTTGCACCATGCGGCCGTTACTGATACTAATAATAATACTTTCAGATGTAATTAAAATGATGTGTATCTTGTGGTTTAGACTTATTTAATTTTAAATATTATCGTAACTTAATTGAAAATTTAATTTCACGTTTTCAACGAGTCAAATTTGTCGTTCTGAGAAAGCTTTCTTTAAAAATTCATCTTTTGTTTAAGTCATTTTCAAGTAATAATAATAATTATTATTATTTTAAATGTAAATACGTCAATATTTAAAAGTTATTTAAATTAATAATTTCTTGGAGAGTTTACGTAACTTCGATTAATTAAAACATGTGAGGCATTCACGTTTACCTCAAATTGTGGTTTTGTAATAGGGCAGCATTTCATGCCTTCATAGGTGATTTTATCGATAGGTGCCTTGTGGCTGCACAAGGGGTAATTTCTTATCTCTCTCTCTCTCTCTCTCTCTGCTTTAAGAGCATATTTATGGATTCGGGGTCCTTCAGGACTCTGAGGTTATCTTTAATTTAAAACAACGTTATTTAAAAGTAATCTGGTGAATATAATAATGGAGCCTGTAATTAATAGATTGTCATGCATGCATCCCATTATGTTTTCAGAGAGTTTATGCTTTCACAGTTTCAAACTGTTCTAATGGCTATGGTTTCTTCTGTTCTCAATGTTTTTATTATTCATTTTCAGTCTATGTATTTCTTGCTTGTCTGAATTCATACGAAGAAATTGGTGCTCTTTTCTTGGGTTTCTTAAGAACCTATTTATTCAATTTGAATGTTCAGTCACTGCACTGTCCATAAAATTAGAAACCTTCATTGTATATCTAGAAGGAAAAACTTTTGTCCTAAGCAGAGCGCATACGAATTGTGGTATGGGTTTTGGGTTGTTGTTGTTTGGTTTTTAGGAGCATTAGCAACTAAGGCCATATTGCTCCAGGATATGCGGTGGTCATTCCTTAACCTTTCCGCATCCTCCGTATTTGGTGGTGACGGGCTCGAACCCCGGTCTAATCAAGAAGCGTGTGCTACGCACTGCTGCTCCTTCCCACCTGGCTATGGAGGCGCCTTTGTGGTATGGATTCCATTAGGTGTTTCGGGGAGTCTTCCTGCAGATTTGCTATTCTTCTTTCAGGATGTTTGTCAGCTGCTGTATTATGGTCGATAGGAATAGCGAAGCCGAATCTGCCTTTTTCAACATGTCCTAAAGACTCTCATCTGGAGGCCTGACGTAGCCGAGTGGTCAGGAGCGCGGTGTATAGTACGAGTTCCTTGAGTGGACCTGGGTTTATCGTATTTAGTAATATTTATCGTATTACTAAATACGATAAATATTTGTACTGATGGTTTATTGTAAACTCTACTGACTTCGTTGTCGTGTCGGAGTGTAGACAGATTTTTTTTTTAGAATTAGGCGACTTGGGTAGATTTTGAATATTGTCGGAATGTTTCTATAACCATTTAGATAGAGTGGATAATTGAGTTGTCATCTTGTAAGAATTGATTGAAATCCGGTTAAAAATGAGGTGTTGACAGTTGATCCAATAGTAATGAAAGATATTCATTGCGGGAACAGGGCCTTCTAACGGCATGATCTGACCCACTTCGGCCCACCAGAAAATATCCCATATTATGAAGCCACCTCACCAACTTGAGTGGTGGAAATGAGACAGTTTCCATACAGAGCTTTATAAGTTTCAGGCCAATCTTTCACCTTATCATTGGGGCAAAAAATATAATTAAAGACTAAAGCGAACTGCAAATTTTGCACAACTCTGCCCACATAGCTCGGTTAGAAATGGAACTTTCTTTTCCTGAACTGAACTTTTCAGTCATTTGCTGCACACTGTACCTTCTATTCTGACGCATAATATTCGATTTAAATTCCTACGACATTGTTCTATGAATACATACTTTCTTCCACATTTCTTCGTTTTAGAGCTCCATTCATTTTGTCTTCCACTCTTTATTTTCTGTTGGCACGATTGCTTTCGGCGGACGATTGCCACAATTAAGCAAACGAAGCAAATCACATATCAGTAAATTTCTTTTGATTTCTTAATTGTGACTCCTGCCGAATGTGCTCCAACAGAAACACCTTTTTGAAGGAAAAATTTAGCTGCCTTTTCCATGATCGAATCGGAAAAGACGTCCCAGGAGTGCGTACACTATTTAACGGATACGAAGGGACTTGTGATCATACCATTTAACAAATTACATTTGCACACTGTATATCGAAATATTTGCTGGCGCCAATTACAAATGATTTTTAAACTGCTCCACAAAATTGACAGAACACGTAGAAAACGTGGTGTAATTCGTGCAGTTTGCAATGAAGCGGCACAAAATTCGGTATGGTGATGATGATGTTCCAAAGAACAACGATGAAATGATGACATTGAGAAGAGATATGCAAAGAGGTACAATTAACATTTATAGAGGTTGTATAAGAATTAACAAAAAAGGTCATATTACAGAAGTCGATACAAGATGCTCGGTCACATGACATCAGTACGACGTATGATCTTCTTCAACGACTAAAAAGACCTGACAGTGATGAAACATGCTTGATGTAAGCGTGTATATAAGATTCTTTGGCAAAAATTTCTATTTTTCCACCAGCGCAGACCTTAGCTCACCAAGTGATCATGGAGTGTAAAGTGTGTTTGGTGTCAAGCGGCACCAGGGATTTTCCTCATCTCCGCGTTGCTTACTTTGTGATGGATGTGCCATGTGCACGTGTAGTGTCGTACCGTTGTTCATCTGGTCGTTTAGCCGCTGGACCACTACTGAGGCCCATGGTCTCACATAATGTATAACTGTGAAACCTATGAGGATCTCCGCTGCCTCCTGATGACAAAGCTGACTTGCTTCCCTTGCGACAGGGAATCAAACCTGTTGGACTCGCAAGAGGAGTATAAGGAGTTGACAAAATTCGCCCAGGGACTGTTCACCCGAAGGAGGACACCTATTGCTATCTACAGGGATCAAGAACAGGCACCACGACTAAACTAACCATTCTTGGACTCAACGAAACTGGCTCTCACCCAGATACAAGACCTTCCTTTGGGACTCTATAGAATTTTTTTAAGCCACGCTCCCTTGCGTGGCCCTTTGTCTACACTCCCCGGGCGGGAGGGGGAGGTGACTTCTGGTCTCCTCCTCCCCTCGTCGCCCCTCTCTCCCTCTGGTGGGGCATGGGCCTGCTCCACTGATTTGGGGATCATCTTCTCTATGGACCCCTTATTTCTGTCTTTTCCCCCAGCCTTCAGTCTCCCCACCCCTCTCTCTCTCTCTTTTAATTATAATTACTAGCGTCTGAACCATTAAATTGCTTGAGCCCTACACCCAAAAACTTAATAACATTTATTTGCATAAATAGTACTTCTTTTTGGATGACCCATAACTATAGCGGTTTTTTTATAAGGTCTTAGCCACTGAAATCTAAGGAAATTAGGCGATTCCGTAGCCAGGTGGGTAGGAGCAGCAGTGCTTAGCACACGCTTCTTGATTAGACTGGAGTTCGAGCCCGTGACCACCAAATACGGAACATGCGGAAAGGTCAAGGAATGACCACCGCATAATCCCGGAGCAATATGGCCTTAGTTGCTAATGCTCAAAAAAAAAAAAAAAAAAAAAAAAAAAAAAAACCAAAAAAAAAAAAAAAAACTAAGGAAATTAGGTGGCAGGACCTGCCAGAGTAAATAACTATAATAGTGGTGTACCTGGTCTGCCTCCACGAGGCAGAGTGTGGACAACGTTGGGTCCCATTAGGGGGCCCAGCGGCTAAATGACCAGAGGAACAACGGTAAACGACACCACGCATGTACAAAATCCATACACTTTTAAACCTCTGGCATAGACAGTGTTCTGTTTCACACACACAATGTATAGCACGCGGAGATGGGGGGAACCCCCGGTGCCGTTTGACACTAAACACACTCTACACTCTACTGAGGCCCAACGTTGCCCAACTTTCACCCCGTGGAGCAGACAACGAAACCCAATAGTTTTAGTTGTACTATAGCCAGTCCTGCCACCTAATTTCCTGAGATTTCAGTGGCTAGGACCGAAAAAAAATATATTATGGGCTCGCCTGGTGGGGAGCCGCTAGGAATGGGAGGCAAAAGTAGTGGGCGAAGTTGATTTAGACAGTTTAATTTAGATTGTGTGGGGCATTTACTTGCGTGCAGAGTAGAGTGGGGGAGACTGAATACTGGGGGGAAGACAGAGACATGGAGCCGATGGTGAAGACAGCTCCAGTTTACAGTTGGACATGCTCATGCCCCACCAGAGAGTAAGAATGGCGTGGCGGGGGGGAGACGGCGGAACTGTAACCTCCCCCACCCACCAGAGACGGGTGGAAAAGGTGAACCGGGCAAGGGAGCTGGCTCAAGTCGCCAATAGGGTGTTGTGGCAGACAGTGCGATTTGTCCATGTGGCGTTTGGTATAGACCAGTAGGACTGATTCTCTTCCAGGATTTAAGTCCTCTTCTGTGATCTCCATGTGAGCCAAGTTTGGCCGCCTATTTGGAGGTTGTTCAGTGGAACCGGGTACCGTCCAGTTAAATCAGATTTTAGTGTCTGTAGGATATTGTGGAAAGGGCTGCTCGTCGCTTTTGGTGTATACTCCCTCTGTAGGTCAGGATTGATGTATTCAAGAATCAAATCCAGGTCCATTTGATGCTGGAAATGTAGGATCAATAAGTCCAGGTCCATACAGTGCAGTCAATGCAAAGTCATTTGTTGAGTAGTCGCTCGTGGGACCCATGTCCCGTCCATGGATATTTGGAAGAGTAGAATTAATTCACCATTGGGGCGAATTCCGTTGATGGTGAGAGAATGGAGCTGTCATCCAGGATGCAAAGCAGAGTCGTATATTGTGCACGGAGGCTATGCTTGGTCTTTTGTTTCGAGGTTACACTTGGGAGCCATATACCGTCCGTGAGTCCATTTGCAGTGGAAAGGAATTGAGTGTGGGTGAGGTGAGTTCCAGTTCTGCCATGATGTCCAGCGTTATCCACTGGGGTAGAATTGAAAGGTTCTCCCCCATACTCTTCCTGTGACACGTGTTCCTTTGGTTATAATTGATGATGAGTTGGAATATTTTATGGCTTCCTTGAGTAGAGTCAACTTGAATTGAGCCTTCTTAACACCTGTGGCTGCAACAATCTCAAGAGACCATTGTTGATGTAGAGTCCCATCTTGCTGTTTGAGTCAGATAGCGGTGTGTTCTAGTTGACGAAGTCCTCGGATGACCTTGGCCAGCTCTTCTTGTAATGGTTCCTCTACAAAACTTGTATCTATGTTGCTAAGACGACACTGCATGCACATTAAGCTAACGTGGCACCTCAGCCTGCGAATGCTCGGCTTAAAAATATGTCAGTTATATCGTATACTGCAGGTAAATAGACATAATGATTTAATTTCACGTGGATAGACTGGTCACTGTGACTATCCAGTAGTCAGTCATACTTTACAGGAGCGCTGGCAAGAAAGTTAGCGCATTCTTTTGTTTCATAATATTAGGATACCTGATTATTGTTAATGGTTTTTTGAAAATTATAAATACTGTTTTTTTCTCTGCATGTTTAATGGTACCTATGTCAATTAGCCATATCATAGGCGAAAAATCAAACATCGCAGAATTCTTCTCCTTCCTAAAACGAATAGGACTATATAGCCGTTTCTAATTGCTTCTACATGAACCAAACAGACAGTATGAATCACTTTTCTAAGTGCAATATGGCCTAAGTAGCCATTGCACATAAAATCCCATAAACAACAACAACAGCATGTTTAATTTAAAAAAAAAAAAAAAAAACTGCCATTTTCCCCCCACTCATGACCATCAAAAAATGCCACGTACCTTTTCCTGTTTATTATCGATATTTAGCTGTGACGTAAGATCGAACTACTATCAGCTCAAATACACTACATATACTGATGCCTCCCGACAATAAACACTCGCCTGTTCAGGCCTTTTTATTGTAATGAAAGAACGATTGTAGGTGTTTCAGATTTTAATTTATCATTAATACGGATTTGTATTTATTATTAATATATACAGTATATGCATATTAATTATACATTGAGTTGGCAGAAATCTTGAGATACTTACATAGTAACAGGTACGCCCAGCTTCGCCCGGATAAGGGCATTCACACGTGAGGCATTGAGTCCACTAGTTTCCAAAAGCGATCCACAGGTATTTCCATTCATGTTTGCTGCACCGCTGTCCATAATTCCGTCACAGTCCTGCTTGGTGAATCCAAAGTTCGAACGGAACTCTCCACAGCATCTCAAAGATCAAAGTGTTCATGTCCAGTGAACGGGTAGGCCACCCCATGGTGGTAAAATCTACGGAATGCTGTTCAAAACATGCGGTAGTCACCAGGGCTCTGTGAGTTTGAGCATTGTCCTGCTGGAAGAGTCCGTTGCCCTGTGGGTGCACGATGACTATGAAGCGATGCAGATGGTCTGTGCGCATTACAGCATTAGTAGCCCTTGCACCAATAAATCCAACAAACAACAACAAATGGTCTGCAAGGATGGACCGTATAAACAGGTTCAGCAGGCATGTATGGAGACGTGCCAGTTGAAAACGCAGTACACCATTACCGACAGTCCACCTGCCGGAACAGTTCCTTGATGACATGACATGATGGTTCCTAGGTTCGTACGGCTTCCGACAGACAAGCACCCTACGGTCAGCTCGAAATAACTGGAAACGGGATTCATCGTACCACGAAACCCGTCTCCAATCATCCAAGGTCTAGTTGCCGATATTCTTTCGCCAAGTTAACGTGTAGTGTCCTATGTCGTGGTGTTAGCAATTGGACTCTGGTGGTGCGGCCGTTCAGAGGGGAACAGGTATCCTGTGTGTTATCAGACACTCAGCCTAAAACATTGATGGATCCAATATCTCTCTATTACAGAAGATTAGGAGAAGTCCGGTTGGCCTGCCTCCCTAAAATCCACTCATGCACACCTTCTCGATGGTAAGCCCTGTTACGTCACTTAGGTGGCAACGAACGTGTAGAGTGGTTCTCTTCAAGACGCCTGGTCAGCGTGAGGAGGAAAAGACCACACCCTCCAGCATATGACAGAACAACAAAACAAATGGCCCTCAGCAGCTTTCACTCTCCCTCTTACGGCAGGGAGAGGAACAGAGTGGAAGCAGAGGGTGTTAAGAATCTCTGGGAACAACCAGGCTGCCATGTACGGAAACTGAACTTGACCTGTTATAACGTAAGATCACTCATCCGTGAAGACAGGATATTAGAGCTGGAAAAGGAATTAGAAAACGTGAATTGGAATATCATCGGTTTGGCTGAAACAGCAAGAAGAAATGAATGACTTATAAGTTTATCAAGTGGAAATCTGCTGTACACCAATGGAAACAGTGAAAGGAGTGAAGGTGGAGTTGGGTTTCTGATCCATAAAGATTTTAAAAACAACATTTTGGAATTCAAAAGTACCGTTGAATTCCAAACAAATACTCAAGATTTCTAAGAGGGACAAGCTAAAGATTACAACGATTTATGCAACAACATCGAGCCATTATGATAAAGAGGTTGAAGAAATGTACACTCAAATTGAAAATCTTCTAGATGAGCAGAAACCCCACTACACTATTATTATGGGGGACTTCAATGCTAAGGTTGGAAAAGGGCAAAACAGTGCTGAAAGGCGAACTATAGGATATTTTGGAATTGGTGAAAGAAATGAAAGAGGCGAAAGGCTTGTGGAATTTGCAGAATCTCAAGGAATGTCAGTAATTAACACTTTTTTCAAGAAAAGGGTGAAGAGAAAGTGGACATGGAAGAGTCCAAATGGATTAACAGAAGATATATTGTGAATGATGTTACTGTCCTGATTTAAGGTAAATGTTGGAAGTGATCACAGAATGGTAAGATGTACACTTGATATAGATGTAGGAAAGGAAAGGAACAACCTGACTCGAGTAAATAATACAAAGGTCTTTGAGATAACAGAAGAGGAGAAAAAGCAGTATGTACTGGAACTTAAGAACAAGTTTGAGCTTCTGCAGACTGCTCAGGACCAAGATATCGACGTGGAATATTACAACTTCCTGAAAGTGATAAAGCCCAAGAAACTTATAGGGAAAAAGAAATCCAAAGAATAAAAAATTAGTCAAGAAACTCTTGTCATGATGAACCAAAGACGACAAATGAAAAGCAAGAAAAACACTGACAGGGAGAAAATTGAGTATACTGAGTTAAGCAAAGCCATTAGAAAGAGACTCAGAGAGGACATAAGAAGACTTAACACAAGACAAGTAGAACAAGAATTAAGGGAAAAAAAAGATTTAAATCAGCAGCCATGAGCACTAATACATAAAGACAAATGATGCTGAAACTGAAGAATAGCGATGGTGTACTTATAAACAGCAGAGAAGGCATAATTCAAATAGCAGAAAACTACTATAGAGAATTATACAAGGAGCGAGGGAATGATGCCAGCAGTGGGGAAGATGGATTGCAAAGTAGCAACACTAACGACATACCCGATATTCTTCCTGATTAGGTAGAATATGCATTGAAGAAAATGAAGAATCAGAAAGCCCCTGGGGAAGATGAAGTTACTGTAGAGTTGTTAAAATTGGGAGGAAGAGATATAACACAAAAATTGACAAGGCTCTTCACAAAGTGCATTAGAAAAGGTGTAACGCAGTGAAATAATGCAATCATAGTTTTGCTGCATAAGAAAGGAGATAAATCAGAAATTGGAAATTATAGACCAATTAGCTTGTTATCCCACATCTACAAGTTGTTCACAAGGGTCATTACTAACAGATTAGAAAGAATACTTGATGAGAATCAACCGAAAGAGCAAGCTAGCTTTAGGACAGGATTCTCAACGACGGATCACCTTCACGTAATATCACAGCTAATGGAGAAAGCAAATGAATATAAAACACCATTATGCCTGGCTTTTGTGGATTATGAAAAGGCATTTGACTCCTTACAGCATAAGGCAATGTTTCGGGCATTGCAAAGACAAGGCACAGATACCCCTCATATTATGATTTTGAAGAAAATATATGAGAGTGATACCTCCTTTATTAGACTAGACAAAGACAGTAGCAAATTTAAAATCGAGAGAGGAGTTCGACAAGGAGACGCAATATCTCCGAAGCTGTTTACTGCGGCCCTTGAGGAAGGTTTCAGAAGATTAGACTGGTCGCAAAAAGGAATAATTTGAACGGAGAGTACCTAAACCATTTACGATTTGCAATGACATTATGGTCATAAGCCACGATCCCAAAGAATTAGAGGAAAATCCTAATCAGTTATGCTCAGTTAGTAAGGACTTTGGACTAAAGATGAATATGGCTAAAACAAAAGTAATGATGAACAAGTGTGCCACGGAAAGGGAAATAATTATTGAAGGAGCAGTAATTGAAAAGGTGGAGTCATATACTTATCTGGGACAAGTTATTAGCTATAATAATAATAAATGGCTGGAAGTCAAGAGAAGAATACATTTTGGATGGATAGCATTCAGGAAATGTAGTGACATACTGAAGAGTAATATCCCAGTTTGTCTGAACCGTAAAATAATGAAACAATGTAGACTCCCCACCATGACTTATGGAAGTGAAACTTGGGCACTCACCAAAAGAATGGAAGAGAAGCTGAGAACTACACAGCGAAGAATGGAACGAATTATATTGGGAATCAGACTGTTAGACAAGAAGAGAAACACATGGATTAGGCAGCAAACTCAAGTGAAGGACATTCTTATCAAACCTAAAGAACTAAAATGGTCTTGAGTAGGACACACAGCTCGAAGACATGATGACAGGTGGACTAAGAAAATAGCAGAATGGTATCCAAGAGGAGCTAGAAGAAAATCTGAAAGACAAAGGCGGAGATGGATAGATGAAATTCATGAGTTTGTGGGTAATAAATGGATATCCAGTGCTCAAAACAGACTGAACTGGAAAGTTGCTGGAGAGGCCTTCATCCTGCAGTGGATTGAAAATGGCTGATGATGATGATGGTGCGGCGTCTCCCATGACCTATTGCGGCTAATGATCGCCTGATGGTTTTGGTGGAGACTTCAACGTCTTGGAAACGTTGAAGTTGTCGGTGATTTGTGCCAGTCGCTCTCCAGTTGCCTGAAATAATGCGAGACAGACGTAGTAGTGGTAGCAGTAGTAGTAGTGGCATGAGGTGCAAGAAAGAATGTGTATGCACTTATGCAGCATCCAAAAAAAAAAATCACACCGTTCCCTCCAAATGCCTGTCCAGTTCCTCCTTAAATTTATTCAGCCTATCAACATCCACAACGACAGATCGAAGTTTGTTCCAGCAATTAACCACCCGCTGTCTAAAGGCGAATTTCCGCACATCTATTCTACATCTGTCTTTTCTTAATTTGAATTTATGCCCCCTTAGTTTCGTAATCTGAACAAGTGGAAGGATCCCATCAGAATTCAGCGTGCTCAACCCATTCAAGGCCTTGTACACCTCAGTCAGATCACAGCGCAGGTGTCTAGTCTCCAGCCACTGCAATTTGCAGAAGTTGAGCCTCTCTTGGTAAGAAGATCCCTTCATTCCCCTCACCTTGCCCTTCTCTGTACACGCTCAAGTAAATCTACATCCTTCCTAAAATGAGGCATCCACACCTGTACGCAGTAATCAAGGCGTAGCCTGACCATTGCCTTATACAGAGGGATAATCACCTACTTTTCCCTGCTAGCAAAATTCCTATATATCATTGACAAAACCCCATGACTTGCCCTGTCTGCATTGCTCAGAAAACTTCATATCTGCCTGTACAATTACTCCCAGGTCTTTTTCATTTTCTACCACCTTAAGTGTAGTACCACCCAGTTGGTACGTTTCTCTGGGGTTACTTCTACCCATATGCAATACTTTGCATTTTTCAAGGTTAAACTTCAGTTGCCACTTCTTAGTCCATCTGCCCAAGTTATCTAGATCCTGTTGCAGTAGCACACTGCCATTACTGTCATTAACAACCCTGCCAACTTTTGTATCATCTGCAAACTTCGACATTAAGCCTAATATACCTTCATCAATATCATTGATAAATATACAAAACAACAGTGGACCCACCACCGAACCCTGTTGGACTCCACTAACAACATTAGTCCACGAAGAGCAGCACCCATTGATTACCACCCTCTGTCTTCTCCCACTTAACCATCCTTTTATCCATTGTAGCAACTTACCCTTAATACCCTTCTGCTCCAATTCGTACAATAGTCTTACATGAACAACAGTGTCAAAAGCTTTCTTGAAATCCAAATATATGATATTAAAATTATTTTTTACCTCCAGTTCCTTTGTAACCACTTCGACTGCCACTTTCATCCATTACCTTTCTCTGCCCTCAGTACTTGAGGTGTTATTCCCGAAATGGTGTATTCCCATGGTGTATAATCTTGATACTGTCGAATGTGTACAGTGCAATTTCTCTACGACGTCCTCAATAGAGTGACCCAAGAGTTGGACACCCACTATCATACCTCTTTCGAAGTCGGTTAACTCACGACTTTTATCCATACGGACATCAAATGCCCATGTACGTGATGCACTGTATCTATATACCTGCCACGCGGTGGGTTTGTCCACTAGAGAATCGTGACAGCGTCGCCTTGCCCAGGGTATTACTGTGATCTTGAAAATACCAGGGTATTTGGTATTTTCAAGATCACAGTAATTCTACCGATTCAGCCATTTGGATGTTTCCAGGAGATAAAAGAACTACAGCAGTGCCACCTGCTTGTTCAGTGGTGACTAGAAATTCGGCATAAATTGCCTAAAATTATTAAATTGTGACATCACCAGGAAGCTTTATCACTGAATAAGAGCTACTCCATTTATATGGCTGCGGCAGGTTTAGTAGATTGGCAACTTAAATCCCAAGCCCGGATAAATGGTGAGGGTTGACGTCAGGAAGAGCATCCGGTAGTAAAATCTATGCCAAAACCAATAGAAGTGTTCCGGTTAAGAAGTTAATCCAACTGGAGGAGAAGAAGATGATGTAAAGTGTGATTTGGGAACAATGAATGCCGCCCCCATATAACGTGGGAAAAGGCGAAGACAAAGAAGAAGAAGAAGAAGGTTATTCATAATTAATATTAGTGGCATATCAATATTAATTATGAATAATAATTAATATTAATCTGCCATTAATGTATCAGCGTATGCCGATGATATTTCCATTCTGATCACTGATAAAGACCCTAATCAGTTTCAAAATCTCTGCCTTACTCTCTGTGATGCATAGTTGACTTCAAAAGAATCAGCTTATACTGAATCCAGAAAAATCAAAATACATGGTGTTTAGAACGAAAAACAAACCACTAAATAGTGATTTAGACGTAACATACAAATAAAAAAAAAAAAACTTGAAAGGGTGAATGAAACCAACTTTCTCGGAATCTGGCTAGATGATAAGCTAAATTGGGCAAAACAAATGATAACCCTACGAAAGAAAATTTCGTCACTAGCGGGAATACTCGCCAGGGCCTCTGTCTGGGTGTCGCCTTCCCTTTTCAGACTAGTATTCCTTTTTTTAATTCAGCCACACCTCACCTATGGAATCATCTCATGGGGTACCACCAGACAAGAAAACCTTGCGATAATCAACTCCATTCTCAATCGATGCGTTCGTTCAATTTTGGGCTTTCCCTGGAACGCATCGATTAGTTCGAGATACAAGGAAGTGAGACTCCAAAGCATCTATTGCAGAAAGCTGAGGCGATTCTTGTTTACAACGCTTTGCAGACACCAGACAATCCCCCTCTCTTCAGATCCTTTTTCAGACTTTCCCCCTCTCTTCAGAAGAAATATCATACAATCTAAGAAATGAAGCCTACCTGAAGATTCCGCTTTTCAGAAAAGCCATAGGTCAGAAAAGTATAAAATACAGAGGTGCTAAAACCTGGAAAAACTTCCTGCAAAAATCAAAAATGTCACTTCACTAAATCAATTCGAGAAACTACTAATGGGACACATCACCAGGGATATCTGATTCAAATTACCTTCCACTAAACTCCTGGATTTTAAAAACATTAATATGGAAATAAAGTACAAATGTTAAAGGAAGCAGTTTGTAAATTTCTGTGCACACATCTCATCATGTTTCTTATCTCTCATCATTTAATTGTGAAAATGTTCACAATGATATTATAACTAGTGATGCTTTTCGAAGTATTCTATAAAGAAATGTACAAAGAAACTCCAATTTATTTCTGTCTTTTCTGTTAAACCTTACCTGTACAATTCCAGAACTGTATATTTTTCAATGGTATATTTGTATATTCATTGTTTTTTTAGGGGAACACCCCCTAAAAAGCCGTTGGCTTGTGTGTTCTCCCTCCCTTTTTGCAGTTATCTTCCAAAAAAGTGTAATATAAAATAGGAATAAATAAATTATTATTATTATTATTAATAAGACTTACACGATAGAGTCTTGCCCATATTATGACAAGAAATATCAGTGCGTTGTGGGCCGCTGCGCAGAAACATTTTTCGCACCCCATAAACTAAAAAATCGGTTGTTTATTGAGAATAAACAGAACCACATGACAAAACGTAGACGTTTATTGGCTATTAGAAAAGGGAAATATTTCAATCCGAATGCTAGTAATATAACCTGTGTTCATTAAACGTATTGATTATAAGGCACTAGAACTGTACTTTCCTGAGGATAGTACAAATATCAAAAACATCGAAGAAATGCAAAGTCCTTCAATATTTTTGAGTGTCGGCTTTGGTCATAGACATCTACTTTAAAAGCGGGGTCAATGAAATATGAAAAGATAATCTTTATTTCTTATTGCCTTAATTTACATGGGCTACAGTGGTCGCCATCACCTGAAAGGGGTTGCAGTTTTAAGCTTTTATTAATATTATGCGATTCCACTACTGTACTTAAAATTACGATTAATATTGCTTTTTCTCACTCGTCTAATTAAGTAATTGTTAGTGCTCATACTAAAATATGAACGTGATCTTCAACAGTAGTGATTATGAATTATCCAAGCCTGATAAATGAAAAAAATATAAATGTGTCAGACATATCAAATGGTTTAAGTTGATTTCTGCCTTCTTTCCTAGAATAAGTTTGTTTTGTTTGTTTTTTTAATCAGAAATTTGTTTTTCCAACACACATAGCGACTATAAGCAATTAATTGTTTTGTGTCTGGAATCCATACTGAAGAGTTTTCACGAACTTCGGGTGCCACTGTTCTAACCTGCTGGACAAAGAGAGTCCTTTCATTGGACCGAGATTTCCCCCATATTCTGACGGAAGAAGGTCTGGGGAGATATATTTCTGCAGGGACTCGACATTATCGTGGAACACAATCTGAAAAGAAAAACGGAGGAAAGTTAATTAAGTGTATGTTTTAAAATGTTCTTCTCAATACTACCATTATCCTACCTTTTGATGATGATCGCTGATCACCTGGATTTTCATCTCTTTCAGCTGGAGTCGCAGAGAGGAAGAACAACCCAGGCATTGCGGTAAGGCAAAGGTCAAAAGAAGAGAAGGAAAGTGTGAATAACTGAGTTCCCTTTATGTTGCTTATTGATTTACTTTTTTTTTGGTTAATTTAGATTTTGCTGGAGCACCTAAGGTAAGGAAGCTGTAATGTCTGAACTGAAAAATGCCAAATACCATGACAAAAACGTTAATTCATATATAAATAAATATATATCCAAACACAAAGCTACTAAATGCTTCAGCTCTGAAAAAGAGACAAAAGGGACGATGAATAGTCATTCTCCAGTAACGAATGGTAACATCCCAAATCCAATTCTTAACAGCCCATATGCATTGTTATTTGGCGCCTCCGTAGCCAGGTGGGCAGGAGCAGTAGTGCGTAGCACACTCTTCTTGATCAGACCGGGATTCGAGCCCGTGACCACCAAATACGGAGGATGTAGAAAGGTCAAGAAATGACCACCGCATATACCCGGAGAAATATGGCCTTAGTTGCTAATGTTCCGAAAAACCAAATAACAACAACAACCATCTCCATTAAGTGAAGTTTCTGTCCCAGCGTTTTAGTCATAATGAAAATAATTTCTACTCCACTACATCCTTAATGTAACAAGAAAATTACTGTACTTCCTACATTTTAGGTTGTAATAATGGCACTCAAAATTCATCATTTCTTTAAAAAGCAATGTTTAGAATAATCAGCAGTAAAGTATCTGAAGTCATCCAGTTGTTATACCCTTTGGGAAAAAAAAGGAGACAATTGGTGTGTCCGTAATCGAATTAAGGAATGGTTTCTAGTCAGGCGACAGAGAGTATACAGAGGTTAGCTATAAACGTCTAGAAGAAAACCATTCAGAATGAACCAAAATTGTTAGCAGGATCGTCCAGGGTTTAGTTCAACGGCTGCTCTTTTGCTGCAAAATATTCTTATAGATGTTCTTAAATGACATTGATGAAGGTACTCTATTCGGGGGCGAGAGGAAGATCTGTCACAAAGATCTGATTCAAAGTAATATAAAGGTAGGAAGAGTGATGAACAATATCCACACCAAACTGCTTCTAAACGAGCTGGACTTTTTCTACATGAAATTTCAAGTAAATGGCAATTCGTTTAATGCTGTCAAATGTAGATTCTTGCTAAGAGCGTCCAGACATTTTGAAGTTTGCAAGTGAATATTAACTAGAATGACCAGAAAATAATAATCAAAGCGTGACCCATATCATATATGAGGCTGCACTGAGAATTCCTACGTGTTTTGACAGAAGTAGGCAAGTGTTCTATTAAAAACGGTCTGCTGACCAGGAGGACACAATATTAAAAAGGTGGTTAAAATCCTTTATGTACGGCCCTTCAACATGTTCTGGACAGCAAATGACAAAATCTTGTTTATAAAAGGATTTTTTTTTATTATTATTTATTATTATTATTATTAATAATATTAATTATTATTAATTTTATTATTATTATTATTTAGTAACTTTCTCAGGTACACTTTATTCAAGCTATTTGTATATGGAGACTGAAATCATGCTTCCTCCTGTGAAGGTGTAGTTAGATCACTGCTCGAACTAAGAAGTCGTTTTTTTTTTTTTTTTTTTCTTGTATGGCTCTCAACTGTTGTTATAAAATAGCCCAGAGATACTCATCAGAATTCAGATTTGGTCCTTGACCTGGAAATACCAGGTTCACAGTATTAATCCCCTTAAGTGTTTCACTGTTGTTCCGACTGTGTTTTATAATACGGATTGTTTTGATACCAAAATAAATATGTCTTTTCATGTGCTTTATCTGCCTTACCATAATCCAGATAAGGCAGAACAATTCGGCATATCATAACAGACAGCTATATCATAGAGCTGCCTGTGTGACTGTACCCAGACTGATATGGAGCTCTCTGTCAACCTTATTTTTGGCCTAGGGTTGTGATTATTGAACCTTCTTTCGAACAGTCTTGATGCCCTCTGCTACTCTATCTAACAAAAAATATCCTTGTTAATAGCCCGGCACTACCACCAGATGAGTTTCAAATGAATAAATAAGTTTATAATAAATTCAGAGAAGTTTATAATAAATCAGAAATACAATGATTAATTGCATTTAGCAGTCACAGGTTTGAGCGTCCATCCAAAGAGGATGTGAGACTGCACGTTCGCTCCTGACCACTTTCGCGTCGGGCTGAAGAAGATGCCACGAGCTGACTTCCTCTGCACAAACCTTAAGGAGACTTTAGCCTCTACAATTTCAGTTAGGATTACTCGCTGCCCAAGCCCACTCTCCAAAGATTATCATACTCTGAGGTGCTCAGCAAGAACAAACATCCCATGTAATTTGCAGCTTCATATATTCTATCAGAATTCAAGATGCATTAGAAATATGATTGACCCTCTGGAATTAATTCCCCTGTCTAGATAAGATAATATCCTAACGGAAACGTAGATAGAAGTTCAACACAGTGGCTAAACATTGCAAATGCAACCCGCTAGGAAGTATCTTTCATATCAAGAAAGAATCACAGGGGAGGTGCGTTGCAATGCAGGTAACTTTCTCTTGTTAATCAGCTACCCAGCTAAAGTGAAACGTTTCAAGCGTTCTGCACGTCCTTGAAAGTTAATAAACAACTATTTAGTATGATCATCAAGGAAAAATCGCTAACAATTCGTGGTGTTTCATCGATGACAAGTAGTGGTCAAGTCCAAAAATCTTGAGAAAGGTTCATGTCGTTACAGCTCCATCTCCGATTATACCCTACACCAGGGCTGTAGTGGAGAGTATAAGTTTTCTTTGAAATTAACCATTACTTCCTAGGGTTGTTGTAGTTGCTGTTGTTGTTCTTGTTGTCGTTATAGGACTTTAGGCGCATCAGCAATTTTGGCCATATTGCGCCGTATATAATATGCCGGTGAATTTCTTGTATTCCGTGGTCGATTTTCTGTTTGCTTGAAGAAAACCAAAGTTTCTGGTAGAAAAAACAATGCTACCCTCGTCCGAGAGCTAATAACTGAGGTACCTAAATCGATAAAATTTCCTCCCTCGTTGGTGAGATTCGAATTCAGGTCTTTTCCACCCGATCTGGGGAGGAAGGGGATAATACCAACTGTGCTATCCACGCGGGCACTTCCCAGAAATAGGAGTCACAATACACGTTAGAGGACAGTGTAGAGGTTAATGGCGAGATCATTCTCAGAGTATTGTTAACGGGTCTGTAGGTCACATCCCAAAAGTCATTGAATTTTGCTAAATAATTAAATATTTATTGTGAAGTACAAACGTGCGGGCATTGTGCCCAAGGTGGCCACATCCTTGTTGTTTGTCCTAGTAAAGGTCAAGATACCAAATGGGTGAATTGCAAACGGCAAGGGAGGAAATGTGACCATCGGTTAGAGACAGCAACTCTCCGGAATACGTTAGAGCTTTTGATCTAGCTAGTAGTAGGATATATCAAGAATAATACAGCTAATGTAAATACGTCTGGTGGAAATAGTAGTACTGAAATACAAGGCTGTAGTAATGCAAAAGACAGTTCTTTAGGTAGAAACGTTGAAAACAGTATAAATCGGAAATATGTTAAGATTATGCAGATAAACTTCCAAAGAGCCAAAGCTGTAAATGAAGTAGTCAGGTTAGCTGGGGTAGGTACATGATAACTATGATACAGAGAGTATTCAAGAACCTTACCTTCGGTGAAAATTATAAAGTGATAGGATTTCCGGTGACAGCGCAGATTATACAGGTGTTAGATGCCAAACCTAAGGCAGGCATTGTGGTATTGAATAGGGATTTAAATGTCACAGTTATACCTAGTCTGTGTAATCAATGGGGTGTATGTATGTCTATGTCAATCCGACAGATTTCTTTTTGTAGTGTCATTATATCGTCCTCCGTCATTACAGATAGAGTTATCAATCCAATATATTGAATATGTAATGAGTTTTGTACAAGGTAAGAGTGTTGTTTTTACTATGGATGCAAATGCCAAATCAGATCTATGGTACATTGGTACTACTGATAGAAGGGGTTTATTCTTAGACGAGTTTGGGAACAGTTATGGTTTACAGGTGCAGAATGAGGGGAGGAAGCCAAGTACATTTTATAATGTACATGATTTCTCTAATATAGATGTGACGATGACGTCAGTTAACCTAAGCAGAAAAATAGCTGATTGGGATGTTAAAATGTATCTAACAAACAGTGATCACAGAGTCATTGATTTTAAGTTATTGTACACCTGTGATGGAAATTCTTCCTTGGCTTTTAATGATTGCAAAAGGTATAATTATAAAAAATAGATTATGAGAAATGTAGAGGTTCATTGTCTGTTAGCTTTGATTATACCATGGGGAAATTAAATAGTATGTCAGCGTTAGAGTTGGTATTTATTTTATGTGCAGAGTTAATTAGCTAATGCTCTTAGTTTCTCTGCCAGGAAGAAAAGGGAGAGGGGTAAAGCTGTTCCACGGTGGTCAGCTGAATTGACCTTGATCAGAAGGGAGGTTTTTAATCTACGGAAAGTATATCAAAGATCTAGAGCAAGGGGTGGGGGAAAAGAAGAGAGGAATAGGGATCTTTAAGCTGAAAAGGAAGTATTATCATCAGCAGATTTTAAAATGTAAGGTTAAAGCGTGGCAAGATCTGGTGCATGATGTGAGGAATAGCGATCCTTGGGGCCTCATTTTCAAGCTTACTAGGAATAAGTACAATATAAGTAACTTGATGTATACTGTGGTGGTGAATGGAGCGGAATCCTCTGATTGGGTAACATTGGTAAAGGCAATTGCAGAAGCTCTTTAGGAGGGATTGCCCGAAGGATGATAATGAATGGCAAAAAGAGATTAGAAGGCTGAATGAAGAGTATATTGGGGGGGGGGGGGAATTATGTTGTTTAATACTGATGAATTTGTGCAAGGCTTCTCGAAATTAAAGTTTAATAAGAATTCAGGAATGGACTTGATTGAAAACAATTGTATTGTGAAAGCTGTAGAGAATTTTCCTGTCGTATTTTTTATTTTTAAATATGTTTAACAAATGTCTTTTGGAAGATGTGTTGCCGGATCCTTGGAAGATAGCTTTATTGAAATTATTGCTAACGCCTGGAAAAAAAAAAACAAGAATGATCCAAAAGCCTTCGCCCAATCTCGTTATTAGCGAATTTGGGAAATGTATTTGAGCGCCTGTTACTAATTAGACTGTTATCCTTATTTGAAAACAACAATTTATTGTTTCCTCACCAATATGGTTTTAAAAAGAAATTTTCAAATGAGGATGTCTATTATAATCGAATGATCTGTTTGATTATAATATACGGGAAGATGAAAAATATGTGCTTTCGATACTGTTTGCTTTGAGAGCATCCTCGGGGCTTTAAGGAGCTGGCATGTCCTGATGGGCTATATTGGACAATTCAAAATTATTTACGCAGAAGGCAGGTAGTTGTCAGATCGCAACATTTAAAATATGAAGACAGCTTGAGTAGGGGCTGTCCCCAGGGATCGGTATTAGGCCCAATATTTTGGAATTTGGTAATTAATTCTTGGTTGTCAATGGATCACAAGGATTGCCACAAAGTAGCTTTTGCGGACGATGTGGTCTTGGCAGTGCAGGGTAATTCCAAAAATGAGTTGAAACTAAAAATTAAGGATATAATTGATAGTCTGGTGTATTGGTCTACGAATAATAATTTGGTGGTTCCTCGAGCAGGACTGTAATAATGTTGCTCAAAGAGAAACTTGATTATAGATGACCCCCTAGGTTGCGTATAAATGGGAAGTAGGGTACAATTAGTAGCTCAAAATAGATATTTAGGAGTTCTGTTAGATGATAAATTATCTTTTTTCCCACACTTGGATTATTTAAGAAGCAAAGTTAAGAATTATACTGCAACTATTGTAAGGTTGACAAAAACTGAGTGGGGATTAAATAAGAGGGTTCTAAGGCTATATTATAAAGTTATTTTTATTCCAATTGTAACCTATGCGGCTTCGATATTGTATGAGAGAATATACAATGTCAAATTTAGAAGTAAGTTGATGTCAATTCAAAGATCAATGTTGTTGTTAACGGTAAGAACTTGCAGGACATTGTCAACAAATGCTCTGCAAGTCAATGCAGGAGCATTAGCGTTAGACTGTCAGTTGTTGCAATTAGCCTTTTGATACTATTTAAGGAAAAGAATACAGGTATCATGTCTTGGAATAATGAATGATGCGACAGTGGGAGTTAAAGAGGAAAAAAAGGAGATAATTGGTAAACTCCTGGAAATATGACAGGATAGATGGGATGTAAGTGTAACAGGGGAAGTTAGCAGATTATTTATTCCAAAAGTTCATTTAACTACCAGAATAAGCAGAATAGTTGGTTTTTTCCTAATATGTTGAAATCTTATATATTTACTGGACATGGATCCTTAAGGAGCAAATTATACGATCTTGGGCTGGAAACCCAGCAAAATGGTAATTGTGGTCATAATAAGGAAAGTTGGGACCATGTATTGTACGACTGTTCATTGTATGAGGAATATAGCCAATTGTTCAGGAATCGATTATATTTTGGAAGAGGATTTGAGCCTCATTACATAGAGAATAAGTCTAATTTTAATAAGTTTAGTAACTTTTGTGAATTATCATTTCGGAAGAGAAGAAGGTTACACGTGTTGGTGAATGTTTTTTTCGGAATTCTGTATACTGGTTGATGTTGCTGATTGTTACCACTTCATGTGGTGTGACGGTTTAAGTTTTATTTTATTTTTTCAAGTTTATGTGTGTTGCCTGCATGGAGTGGTGATGTTTGATCGTTGTTCTACTTTTATTATTGTTAATATTTCTGTTGATTTTTTAGGACCTCCTGGGTTGGGCCCCTAGGAGGTGGTGGAAGATAACGCCCATTAGAATTGCACTACATCCAATGGGCGTGGAGAAGGTACTTATACCGATAGTGCTGATCCAGGTTTGGCTACATGTTCCAAAGACGAGCACCAGGGGCAGTCACGCTTCTGTGTATGCCTTCTGGTGGTGATGTAGCTCTAGTTTTAACATTATTTTACACACACTACCACACACATGGCACTATTGGCCTATTAAAATTAGTGGTGTTTCTTTTTTGACGCATGATATTGGGTGGGGATGGGCGCTTACCCGGGTGCCACTATATATACATTAACGTATGATGATGAATTGAAGTACAAATATGTCTTTAATCTTTGTTCTTCTATAAATTCCGTTTCTTTGGCGAATCCCTCTGTTTTATCCACCTGCTTTTCTATTCTTTCCTTCCTCTACCCATGCTATCCCACTACATTCAATTTTCCTTTCATTCGCTAATTTGATCTATCCTGGGATTTTACCCTAGTATGGATCAGCAAGATGATAGTAGATCCTGGCCGCCTCCACGTGGCGAGGATGGTGGGATGGGACGTGGTGACCAGGTGTTGCCGCCTCCCACCTGCTATGAGTCAGGTACCGGCTGCCAACATAACACATAACATTTACGCACCCAACACACTACACACAAAAGACCGGTTTTGGCTTTGAATTTTTCTTCTTAACAGATATCATGATGAAGATTAAATTATTGCTGCTGATCCAATCTTATGAATGGAGAATCAAATTCCACTTCTCCATATTTCTTCTTTACTCTTGCTTTGACTTCTTATACCTTGTAACATCTAAGGCGAATCCCTCAGCCTGATTCCCCTCTTTGCTATCCTTTCCTCTCATAATTCCAGTTCCCAAACTTCTCCCTCTGTAACCCTCTCCATCTTATTGCCCAAGGTTTGTCTAGCAAGTGATGTGCGTATGTGTGTATATTCCGTGTTTATGGCGGCCCCCAGGCATGTGCCTATCTCCACCTAATGTCTTGTGAAGGAAAAATCTCTGTACAATGGGCCTGACATAGTATTAACACACACATAAAATACTGTAGTATGTGTTATCCATGTGAGGCCATTTTGCCACCAGGGAGTAGCTGCCTCCTGGACAGCCAATTCCTGGAGCACGATCGACTGCATGTGGAGCCGGGCCTGTTCCAATAGTCTGTGCTATAGCACAGAGTCCCGCATCTACCGGAGGGTGTGCCATACCAGTGCATGCCAGCAAATCCCGTTTTTTCAGGGTGCCCAATCCTGAGTACCAGCAAAAAAAAAATAAATAAAAAAATAAAAAAATAATAATATATATATATATACAGTATATATATAATTAATTAAAAAATATATATCTATATAAAAAATGGTAATATTAAAAATAAGTAAAATTAAAATAAGACTACAAATTATTAAAAACAACAACTATGAGTGAGAAGAGGGGAAAAAATTAACCTAAACTATGGGTAGAAGAAAAAAAAAAAACATTAGATATTACTGAGTGGCTTTCAGCAATTTTCTTCTTTTTCTAAAGACACTAAGACAAAAATGGTGAAAAGCATTAAATCTATCTCTATCTGAGACAAACAAGTGTAATTCACTAGCATTACTGGTTAAAACTGTCCGAAATAACAGAGATCTTTCTTGAGTATACAAATTACAATCTAATAATACATGTTTACAACCTTCTTCAATCTCACAAATACAAAAACTGTCGCTATACTCAACTGAAAAAGTTTTGCCTTTAATGATCCATGCCCTGTCAGTATAAAAGAAGCCGTCATAACTGAAAAAAAAAACAATCTAATTTTTTGTTTAATGACAAATAGCGAACATCTGGCAGAAAGTAATTGGTGACTAGACCAGTCGTGCTGTCGTTCCACCTACATTGCCATATAATTCATTTAAAATTCTTTGTCTCAATTTTCATATTAACAAATGTACTAGAAGTTATTCCCATAAAGCTAACTTCCCTACCCTTCTTTAAATGATACACCATCCATCTACATATCACATGCAAATCCCTGAGTAACACCCCAGCTAACACCTGAGGGGAATTCTTCGAAACCGTCCTACATACTTGAATAATTGCTAATAACATCACCCTCTGTATGGAATTTAATTTATTTTTTATTCTAACAATATTTGCCCTCCTGTACCAAATACCAGCAGCATATGAAATAATTGGCAGGAAAACAGCCTTATAATACAATCTAAGGTTTTTTTTTTTTATTTAACCCCCATTCTGTTCTGGTTATCCTAATTATAGCAGCACTAAAAGTTCTTACTTTATTCGCTAAATGTTCTACATGTTCTGTAAAACTTAACTTATCATTTATAGTTATTCCTAAATACTTATTGGTTTTAACATACGCTATTTGTTTATTATATATACGTGCAGTAGGTGGACGATCATAATTGAAAGCCCCTTTAAAAACCATCAGCTTAGTTTTTGTTATAGAGATATTCAACTTATGTAATGTAACCCATTGGGTCAGATCCTCCAATATTTTCTTAATCCTTGTCTCCAAGACCAATCTTGAAAGCCCCAAACACAAATTACCAAATCATCTGCGTACGCTATAAAATGACAGTGTTCAAGACTCCGAGAGAGTCACTGATCTAATAGAAGATTCCAACACACAGGCTTGGGGACATCCGCGGTATACCAGTGTGTCGTAAACTAAATGACGTGCCCTTACTGATATTTTCCTATTTGTAAAATAATTTCTTATTACTTTGTATAACTGATACGAACAACTCATCTTTACTAACACATTTAATACACTTTCCCACCACAGTAAACCAAACGGCCCTTTAAGTCTATGAACACTGCCATAACATATTTATCAGTAGCAGTATCACAATACTGAACTAAGTCATATACAGCGTCTTCAGCAGATTTTCCCCTGTTTAAATCCATATTGATTTGTTCCTACTGTACAATTAACTTTTAATAATTCCTTTAATCTTATGGCTAAAAGTTTGTCATATATCTTCCCTAGGTTGGCCAATAAAGATATCGGCCAGTATGCTCTGGGCTCCGAAGGATTCTTCCCTGGTTTCAGGATCATTTTTAAAATCGCGAACTTCCATATTTCAAGAAAAACTGATTCTAAAAGTCATTTGTTAAACATATTTAACAATATTTCAGGATAAATTTCAATCATCTTAACTATTACTGTATTTTCTACTAAATCCCAACCAGGACATTCATTAAACCTAACCTGTTTCATAGCTGATTGTAACTCAATCATATTAAATAGCTCAGTTTCAATAGACATATTATATAAACTGTTTTCCATTCTCATTCTAAGCTAATCAGCAGTCTCTTGTCCGATATCATCGCACTTATAAAAGCTCTAGCAAGTGATAGCAGATCTTGACACACCTCAACGTGGCGAGGCTGGGACGTAGTGAACAGGTGTTTTTTTTTTTTTTTTTTTTTTTTATGAAAACCCCAAACACGAAAGGTATCAAAACCTACAGTACTTAGTACCGTGCATGGGTTGAAGAAGTATGGGGGGGGGGGATACCGGAAACTTTGCTCTAGAGACTAAACATGGGTTTCACCACTTCAAGCCTCCAATAAGCAAAGTTTGGTATTGCAACGGTTGATGAGAGTCATCTACCACCTGTTGCTGCTTTCCACCTGCTAAGATGGCAGGCGCTGGTCATACAACAAAACAGTACACAAAACTTAAACACATTACACTACATACACATGACCCAATATGGCGAAAGCCTCTTCGCAAGATGTACAAAAGCGGCTAATAGGGAAAACCCTGGAGTCTACAGCAACACCAGAATCCCCTTGTGAAGTACAAAATTACATACAACGTAATATTCCATTACGGCGACAAGCGCCAGGAGTTCACATGTAGAAGCTTGAGGAAAACAGAATACTGCATACAAATGCAAAGTACAGCATACAGCAAAAAGAGAAAACAGTTTTGAAACAGTTCAGAGAAGGCCGTTAGACTGACAAGATCCATGGAAAGCACTTACGAAGATACAGCTTGAAGATGCGATCCACAGAAACTTGAAACTGGTATCTATGATTGAGTATTGTACTCTGATTTCAGAGTTAATTTGATGCAGGTAATTGATAGTTTTGCAAGAGGTAATGAGAGCACATATTAACAAAGACAAGTATCTCATTTAGCCTTCCAAGAGTATGCTGTTAATGTTTCTAAGGGAAGAAAATCCAATTTAGCTATGATTTCTGTATCTAGATTGTAAATTGTTTTGATAGATTGGTATTTTAACTATCCATTTTTTTTTTGTTTTTTTGTTTTTTGCTGGCACTCCATGCTGCTTGTTGTTGTGGCCTGCTGCTGGATGATTATTTATTTATTATTATTATTTTTTTAAATTTTATTTTATTTAAAATGGATGCCAGCAATACAGCTGGCACCCACCTGTATTGCACTACATCAGGTGGGTGTGGGATTAGTGTTTTTACATACACAGTTAGTTGAATTTAGATGCAATCTTTGTGAACAGTTCGACTTGAGAATCAACAACACATTTTTCCAACACAAGGATATCCATAAATATACTTGGTCACAGGAGACAAGACAAATTAGATCAGTTATAGATTACATTATTTCAAAACATTCAGGGACATATGTATTGAAAGATGTCAGAGTTTATAGAAGAGCTGAATGTGAATCTGACCATTTTCTTGTTAAAACAACACTGAGGTGGAACTGGATTAAGAAAATATGTGTGGACAACCAACAATGCAGGGAAGGAGAAATGCTACAAGTGGATCAATTTAACATTGACCTATTCCAGGACGACAGCATTAGAAATAACGTCACCCAAAGACTGGATGCTGCAATTAACATAGAGATGAAAGGTAATACTGAAGAAATCTACGAATATTTAAAAAATACTGTTAAAAAATAGCTCATGAAATCCTAGGCAAAAAGAAGAGCCAAGGACCGAAAAAGATCTGGATTACAGAGAAAGCAAGAGTTGCTGTAGAGGAAAAGAAACTTGCATATCAGAAATGGCTGGGTGATAGAAATGATGCATATAGGAACATTTATGTTGAAAAAAAAGAAAATTGCCAATCGATTGGTAGTAGAAGCGAAAAATGAAGAATGGGAAAGGATATGTGCAACTATTAATAGAAAATTGGGCTTCAAGCAATCAGCGGAATCGTGGAAGGTCCTTAAAGACTTGAGAAAACAGAATAAATACAATGCTGGTTTGCAATTAATACCTTTGAAAGACTGGACAGAGTACTATGAAGGACTTTTAAAAGAAGACCGGGAAGAATTCAAGACGATGGAGGATTTTGGTGTAGAAGACTCGGGCTTAAAAGTTTCTGTTAGGAAGTGGAACTCCTGCTAAAGGAAGGAAGGAATGGCAAATCACCTGGACCTGGAGGAGTTTACATGGAACTTCTGAAATATGGAGGAAGAGGAGTGGCTGTTTTGATACAAAAACTGTTAAATAGTATACTGAGAGGAGAAGAAATACCGAAAGAAATGATAACATTTATGTTATCAATTCTTCAATTTATAAGAAGGGCAATCGGAAAAGCTGTTCAAATTACAGAGGAATATGCATCCTGAACCCGCTGTTAAAGATCCTTGGAAAATGGATCAGGAACCATTTAGAAGCCCGAATCAAGGTATCAGAAGAACAAAGTGGTTTTTCAGCTGGGAGGTCATGTATAGATCATATCCCAACAGTACGACAGATCCTTGAACAATCAAAAGGGAAAAAAATCTTTATGATTTTCATTGACCTTGAAAAGGCATATGACAGTGTTCCAAGAAAACCCTTATGGGAAGCACTGAAAGAGGCAAATATTGATGGACAACTGATTAACATTATTAAGGCAATTTACAGGAATAATAGATGCAGAATTAAAGTGGGATCAGTTTTTTCACCTGAATTCCACACTTCAAAAGGCTTATTACAAGGTTGTTGCATGTCGCCAACATTTTTCAAAATTTATATCGACATCTGCCTAAGATCCTGGTCAAAAAAATGTAATAAAATGGGATTGCCGATTAATAAGAACACCTATATTCACAATTTACTTTTTTCAGATGATCAGGTGGTGATAGCACAAAACTTAGAAGATGCAAAGTATGCATGTCGTCAATTGTTTGAGGAATATAAACAATGGGGTCTAAAAATAAATTTTAGCAAGACTGAAATGTTGTGTTCAAGGCCAGGGCACGTTCTAAATATTGCAGGTTTTAAAATCAAACAAGTCGATAAATTCAAATATCTGGGATCAATTTTACAAAGTGATGGATCATCCCAAGCAGAGATCAATAAGAGAATTACAGACGGCAGAAAGGCTATTGGCATGTTAAACTCTGTTCTGTGGAGCAAAAATATCCTAAATAAAACAAAGAAACTTATATTTCAAACGATTGTACAAAGTCTTCTATTGCATGGAGCGGAAACCTGGACATTGAATAGGCGAGCGGAAAACAAATTGTTCTCCACAGAAATGGATTTTGGAAGACGCTCAGCAGGAACTTCTAGAAGAGACAGAAAACGGAATGAAGACATAAGGGGAAAAAACACCATCAAAGAAAAGCGTCTAACATGGTATGGACATGTAAAACGGATGCAAGAAAACAGATATCCAAAGGCTATCCTGGAATGGATACCTCCTGGAAGAAGGAGAAGAGGAAGACCTAGGAGGACATGGATGGATGGAGTACGGGAGTGCATGACAGCCCGAGGCTTAACCGACCAAGACACCTTGAACCGCACTTTATGGCAGAAAAAAATTCCTGACAAGAAATAACTTGTAAGCTGAGGAAACCCATTGTAAATGGAAACACTCCTCTTGAAGAAGAAGAAGAAGAAGAAGAAGAAGTTAGTTGAATTAAGGCCTGCCTCCTTGTGGCTAGGGGTGGGTACCAGACAGCAGTAGTTGTCCAGGTGTTTACTGCTCCCTGGTGGCTGTGGGGTCTGAACCAACACACACACACACACTTGCTACACAAACATAACACAACGTATATTCAGGTCCTTTTAAACACTTTGTAAATAAGACCGTGTCACAGGTGGAGATGGACGTTAGTCTAGGAGCCACCCGACCAGAATAATATTATAATTCTTTTAAGAGTTTAAATATGTGGTTCGTGGTAATTTTTTTTCTTTCTTTAAAGAATGTGGCAAATAGAAGTAGAATGATGAACTTGCTGTAATTAATGGAATCATGAGGTTCAATAAATCGATAGAATGAAAATAGAACAACCTTAACGATTGTAAAATGATAAAGGTTACATAACTGGCATTCAGAGTTATGCAAACAAAAGTAAAAGAGAGATTTTATTATTGTTATTAATTTTTGAGTGATAACAAGTAACTTACCCGTTTCTGCAGTTTTTCACTAATGAACTTGCTTGCTACGAACCAGATTACTTTGATGTAATACTCTGCATTTAATATGTGTATTTGTTTCACTCGAATTGGGAAACCTTCCTGCAAGGCAAATGTAGATATTTCAATAATGTGGTCTTCGGTTATGAATATGTCCTCCAAAGAAACAAAATTTGATCACAAATTCGATTTACAAACAAAAATATTGATATTATAAATGTTTTATCATCCATAAACACAGCAGTGAAAAGAAGCTCATTCGTATACTTTTCAAGAAATGACTAAAGCTTCTTTCTTGAAAATATTACGAATGATAATGCAGTACTTTTGATATTTATGTAATTAGCTTATGATATACGCAAAATAGATCATAACGTTTGTAAAATTAAATTATTGGATGAAAGTCCGTTGGTAAATATGTCGTGCGAAAAGCAAAAAATGATACATGGGGGGATCTTTGCTGGTACTCTCTCAGGTAAATTTTAAAATTTACATTATTCATAAATGGATGGTTGTATGATACTTTTTTGTCGAAAATGAAATATTCATTTTCACAATGCTTCTTTAACCAGTGCCTCCAGGTAAATTAATGGAGGCACTGGTTAAAGAAGCACTGCAGGATCATCTAGACAAGACTTCAGTTTTAGCTCAGACACAGCATGGTTTTGTTAAGGGAAAGTCTTGCCTGACCAATTTCATTGGATACTATGATGCAGTCACAAAACAACTGGATGCAGGGAATAACTTTCATATTATGTATTTTGGTTCTTAGAAAGGCTTTTGATACTGTTGCACATGGAAGACTGCTGCACAAATTGGAGCAGTGTGGCATTGGAGGCAAATTGCTGCTATGGATAAAGGGGTGGTTGAGGGGGAGAAGACAGAGAGTGGTAATCAATGGACTAATGTTATTAGTGGAGTCCCTCAGGGCTCAGTGTAGGGTCCATTATTGTTTTCTGTATTTATAAATGATATTGATGATGGTATATCAAGCTTAATGTCCAAGTTTGCAGACGATACAAAGGTTGGCAGAGTTGTTAAGGACGCTACTGACGCTATGCTACTGCAACAGTATCTGGAAAGGTTGAGAAGATGGGCTTAGAGGTGGAAAATGAAGTTTAACATTGACAAATGCAAAGTACTACATATGGATGGGTTTTCCGTAGCCGAGTGGTCAGGAGCGGGAGTGCAGTAGCACACGCTCTTTGAGTAGACCGGGGTTCAAACCCCTGACTGCTGAATACGATCGATCTGCCAACCCACACTGGACCAGCGTGGCAGATTATGGTCCATTTCCCTCAGCATGAATTGTTGAGGAGGCTTCCATCCTGCAGTGGGTTGATAATGGCTGCAATTTACTTTTTACTTTTTTATGGGAAGCAGTAATCCCAGAGTAACGTATCAACTCTGTGGTACCACTTGGGAGTAATTGGGCAGGCAGATGTGAAGTTTTTTGAGCAGTGCAGGCCGTCTGCAAGAGTAGCTCTTGGTGTCTTGTCAATGATTTACAGGAATTTTTCTAGCAGGGGTAAGGAGGTGATTATCCCCTTGTATAAGGCAATGGTTAGGCCATGCCTTGAGTACTGTATACAGGTCTGGAGGCCTCATTTTAAGAAGGATGTAGAGCTGTTGGAACGAGTACAGAGAAGGGCAACAAGATTAATGAATGGAACAAAACTTTGTTCTTATGAGGAAAGGCTTGCATTTTTCAGATTACTGTCTGGAGACAAGGCACCTACGAGGGGATCTGATTGAGGTGTATAAAGACATGAATGGATTGAGCATGCGCAATGCTGATGGGATTCTTTCTATTGATCAGAATAATCGGCTGGAAGGGCATACATTCAAATTGAGGAAAGACGGTTGTAGAATAGATGTGCGGAAGTTTGCCTTTAGCCAGCGGGTGGTTGATTGCTCGAACAAACTTCCATCCGTCATTGTAGAAGTTGATAGCTTCAAGAGATTCAAGGCAGAACTTGACAAACATTTGGAGCGAGGGGATGGGTGAAATAGGTTTTTTTTTTTTTGGCTGATGCTATATTAGCTTGCTGTCTTGCATCATGTGTCCTTTGTAATGCTATTGTCTTATTCTGAGAGACTTTTGTTTTAAAAGTGAATCTTTATTTTAATCTTGTGCCTTTAATATTAAAATTAATATACTCCTATGAGATGTAAATAGAAGTGTATAAAACTAGTGTGTTTTATATTTACTCATCCGTTTATAAATATCGTTTCGTTCTAGCCGATTAACTAATTTTAATCCAGTTTTTATGTGGCGCAAAATTAGTATTACCCACGTGTTCAATAAAGCCAAGGGATTTTTCTGTACAGCCAAATAAATAAGATAAATTTCCTCTTTGACCTCGTCCTCACGTAGGTGCCTAAAGCTAATCTGTGAATGTCCCCAATCATCCACAACCAACCATTTGCTTGATGTTTGCAGAGCAGTCAAGTATGGGACATGATACTGCCATGGGGGATGTCTTTGTGTGTGTGCGATGCAAGGAGTGTAAGGAGATAAGGCGACAACTCAGCGTTGTTATGGGCCTATATGAGAGCTTGAAGGATAGGGTGGATGCCCTCGAAGGATTACAAGTGAGGGGCCCATCAAGCTCTCAGCTGCCCACACCAATGCCAGAGCTTGCACTTGGTCATCGCGGAACACAGCGGCAACCCCCAAGGCAGAATGCGCTGGTCCCAAAGGAACTAGTAGTTGTTGGTGACTCTATTGTCAGGGAAACGGGAAACATGCTTTGTAAAAAGGATAGGTGGAATAGGACCAGGGTATGTCTGCCAGGGGCAAAAGTTGATGACGTTGTAGAGCGGATATCATCTTTTAAGGGCACAAAAGGTGATATAGTTGTACACGTTGGCACTAATGACATTAAGAGTAGGAGACCGGCGGAATTACTTGACAAGTACAGGTCACTGATGAAAAAAAGCCGTGAATTAGGGTTGAAATTGAAAGTGTCTGCAATTCTGCCCAGACACGATAGGAGGGAGTATATGATGAGAGCCCTGTCAATCAATTCGGCCCTGGAAAGATTGTGCAGGGCTCAAGGGGTAGAATTTTTTTCAGCCTGGTCTGTACTTGTTAACAGGAGAGACTGCTTCTACAGGGATGGGATACACTTAAATAGAAAGGGTGCAAGAATGTTTGCTGATGCTATCGAGGCAATGTTAGGTGGGTCGGAAAACTGCTAGATTGGGGGGATACAAGGACTAATAGATTAACAGTAGCCACTGGCAGAGGTGAAAGTGATTCTTGCACTGCTTCTATTGGAATGAGCCGCAGCCTGGAAAATAAGATGCAGGATATTTCAGAGACTGCTGGGAATCATTGGGGTACAAGTAAACACATGGATTGTGTTAGGGTAGCTAAGAAAAAGAACAGGTGCATGCATACTTGTGTGTACACCAATGCTAGGAGTTTAGTAAATAAATTTGATGAATTTGAGGTATTGCTCAAAACATCAAAGGCAGATATTGTGGGGATTTCAGAGACGTGGTGTCACACAGATATAAGAAATGCAGAACTGGAATTTGGGGAGTACAATGTCTACAGAAAGGATAGACAGGATAGGAAGGGAGGAGGGGTTATGCTATTAGTTAAAAAACACATAAAATCCAAGGAAGTGAAGCCAGTCGACATCGCTGGACAGTGCAGTGTCGAGTCAGTTTGGTGTGACATAAGCATTGGGAGATCAAAATTGAGAGTAGGAGTGTGCTATAGGCCTAATGACTCTGATGAGTATAATAAGAAACTGTTCGGAGAAATAGAGTGGGCCAGTAAATCAGAGAGTCTTATAATGGGGGATTTTAATTTCCCAGATATTGACTGGAATTTGGGGGCTGGTCACTCACACAGTAGCAAGGCTTTTGTGGATTTATTGGATGATTGTTTTCTACATCAGCATGTTCGGGAGGCAACTAGAGGGAGTAATACTCTTGATTTGATTATCAGTAGTGATTCTTCATGCATTAAGAATCTGCAGATAAATGAACCACTTGGTGGCAGTGATCACAGTGTGCTGAAGAGGGAGTTACTCAAAGAGGTAACTACCATTAGGGGTAAAGGGAAGGGGTATTGCTTTCGTAAAGGCGACTACAATGGACTGAGACAGTATTTAAATTCTATACAGTGGGATCAATTGATGATATTGCCAACAGCAAATTCAAAATGGGAAGCATTCAAAGAACTTATCGTGGAAGCTACTAGGCTTTACATACCAACTAAGAAATATTGTTCAAGGTTTAGGCCTAAATGGTTGTCAGATGAACTAATGAGGCATATGGCAGAGAAGAAAAATGCATGGGATACATACAAATTAACACGTGACACGGACGCCTATGATAGATACAAGTTGATCTGTAACCAAGTTACAAAGGAGGTTAGGCAGGCGAAGGCAGATTACGAGAGATCCTTGGCAAGGGATGCGAAGAAAAACAGCAAAGAGTTCTTTACTTATGTAAACTCTAGAAGGAAGGGGATGAATCAGATTGGTCCACTTGAGATCGATGGGTCAACTGTTGATGACCCTGCTCGGGTAGCTAACAAACTAAATGAATATTTTGCATCGACATTCACACATGAGGAGTTATTCAGCGAGGGGAATGCCAGAGGTGTATTCAACTCTAGCAGTAAGCTAGAGAATCTTGTAATAACTGAGAGCAAAGTGGAGGAGAAATTGTTGAAGATAAACACAAGAAAGGCACCTGGGGTGGATGGGATCTATCCAGTTATATTAAAGGAGGCAGCAAAGGAGGTAAGCAAACCCTTAGCCATAATTATGAGAGCTTCCTTGGACTCAGGGGAGGTACCCATTGACTGGAGATGTGCAAATGTGACCCCAATTCACAAAGGGGGATCAAAGGCTGACACAAGTAATTATAGACCTGTGAGTTTAACTTCTGTTCCTGGAAAATTAATGGAGGCACTGGTGAAAGAAGCACTGCAGGATCATCTAGACAAGACTTCAGTTATAGCTAGGACAGAGCATGGTTTTGTTAAGGGGAAGTCTTGCCTGACCAATTTGATTGGATACTATGATGCAGTCACAAAAGAACTGGATGCAGGGAATAACTTTGATATTATATACTTGGATCTTAGAAAGGCTTTTGATACTGTTGCACATGGAAGACTGCTGCACAAATTGGAGCAGTGTGGCATTGGAGGCAAGTTGCTGCTATGGATAAAGGGGTGGTTGAGGGGGAGAAGACAGAGAGTGGTAATCAATGGACACTGCTCATCGTGGACTAATGTTATTAGTGGAGTCCCTCAGGGTTCAGTATTGAGGCCTTTATTGTTTTCTGTATTTATAAATGATATTGATGATGGTATATCAGGCTTAATGTCCAAGTTTGCAGACGATACGAAGGTTGGCAGGGTTGTCAAGGACACTACTGACACTATGCTGCTGCAACAGGATCTGGAAAGGTTGAGCAGATGGGCTGAGAGGTGGCAAATGAAGTTTAACATTGACAAATGTAAAGTACTACATATGGGAAACAGCAACCCCAGAGCAACGTATCAACTCTGTGGTACTACACTGACAGTGGTAGAGAATGAAAGGGACCTGGGGGTGGTGGTGCAGGCAGATATGAAGTTCTCTGAGCAGTGCAGACGAGCTGCAAGAGTAGCTCATGGTGTATTGTCAATGATATATAGGAATTTTTCTAGCAGGGATAAGGAAGTGATTATTCCCTTGTATAAGGCAATGGTCAGGCCACACCTAGAGTACTGTATACAGGCCTGGAGGCCTCATTTCAGGAAGGATGTAGAGCTGCTGGAACGAGTACAGAGAAGGGCAACTAGATTGGTGAATGGGACAAAGGGGTTCTCTTACGAAGAAAGGCTTAAGTTTTGCAAATTACAGTGTCTGGAAACTAGGCACCAGCGGGGTGATCTGATAGAGGTGTACAAAGCCTTGAATGGTTTGAGCATGCTCAATGCTGATGGGATTCTTCCTCTAGCTCAGAAAAATCACCTGAGAGGGCATAAATTCAAATTGAGGAAAGACAGATGTAGGATAGATGTGCGGAAATTTGCCTTTAGCCAGCGGGTGGTTGGTGGGTTGAACAGACTTCCATCCCTTGTCGTGGAAGTTGATAGCCTAAATAAGTTTAAGGCTCAGCTGGACAGGTATTTCGAACGAACAGAGGGGTGAAGTGGAAGTGGTTATTTTTATTTATTTATGTTACTTTTTTTTTTTTTTTTTTTTTTTTTTTTTGGCTGATGCTGCATAAGCTTGCTTTCTTGCATCAAATACCTCTACTAATGCTAATGCTAATGCTAACCGCGCAGTAACAATTATTCCAAAAATCAACAGCCCGCTGTAGAAAAGAGAACTTCATATAATTCACTTTAAATCAGTTTCCCTTTAATTTGATTTTATGGTATCTAATTGTGGAATCATTAATAACAGTGAAAATTTCGACTTCATTCATTTTACTTTTTTCCTCTCAGAGCCATATAAGACCTTGATGAGGTTCCCTGTAATACGTCTAGTTCCAAAGCCCTGTAGCACATATCGAACCCTCTTTACGATCTGACTGCTGACCATCTTTAAACTCTTCCAAGAAGCTTTCTTTAGGCGTGATCTCCATACCTGAACACTGTATTCCAAGTGAGATTTTCCAATTCCAAATTGAAAGTGAAAGTGTCATATTAGTATCCACGTTCAATATTTTCAAAAAGTATACGTGTTCTTTGTCGATCTGCCTATTTTGCTGGATGAAAATCCGATTTTTTGGGAGGGAAAGCCTTGCAGAGTTAACAATGCAAATCAGGATTCATTGATGGTCAGAAAAATGGCAACTACGTTTAATGCCACCAGATGCGAGGTCCTACGTTTGAGAAATAATAACCAGAGAATAACTTATACGTTGTTGTTAGTAAAGCTACGTTGTATAAATTGAACGCTCTCATACATCTGGGAAGTCTTCAGCGATTTTTTCCTTCTAGCACTATTAAAATGTACAACGATCTCCAAGTAGACCCAGAAAGGCTTTACGCAGAGAAGATGTACAGGACTGAAGTGTTTCAGTCCTGTACTTCTTCTCCATTTATAAATGCGGTAAGGAAGTAAAGATCAGAGATGAGAACAGAATGCTGCAAATGAAGAGTGAACTGAAGTTGAGACTGTTTTTTTCCGCACTGGCACTCCAGTTATGTTTACGTTATATGTCTTGTCTTTTTGGTATCTCGCTGTAAATAGTGGTGCAGATGTGAAGGTCCTCTAATTTCTTGTAAAATAGTAAATTCTGCTCTTTGTCATGTAAAAATAAACCAATGATATGTATGTCATTAGACAATGAATAATTTGCACAATTTATTAAGACAATGATATGCATAATAGTATTATGGTATGTATAAATTATAAGTGGATAATTATATACATAACTTATATTTGTATATCTGAATGTGTAATTTGTATATCTCAATAGCTGTAAGCGGGTGTCTCTTATGAGAAAATAAAGATAATACTAAAATAAATGAGGAGAGAGATTTAGATTTTATAATTAGACAGAAAAGTTAGTATGCAATGTAATTACGTAGGTGGCCCGGAAAGCGTATAATGTCTGATTAATAATTTATCGAACTTTTTTCAACTAAAAAGAAGGGGAATGTCCTCGTAATTGCCATTATAAAATCAGTAGTTTACTCAATACTGCTTTCCGGTATTTGGAAACCGCACTTAAGAAAAGCCATTACGTTCTTGTAAAGTCCAAAGTCAGATCACTCATCTCGTGACAATAAAAAATTTTCTGTTTATACTCTGGCACGACAACCAAGTCAGTAGAGTTTACAATAAATCGTCAATACAAATATTTATCGTATTTAGTAGCCACGGGCTTGAACCCCGGTCCACTCAACAAACGCGTGCTATGCACTCTCGCTCCTGACCACTGGGCTACGTCAAATGGACGTCCAGAAGAGATTACAAAATTGTGAGTCATAGAGCTGGGCACATTAGCTTTTTCTAATTAAGCTCTTTTTCACTTTTCAGCTCATTCGTCTCGTTTATCCATTCTTCTTGGAGCTGGTTAGTATGGATTCCATGATTTCTCTCCTGAATATTCCTCTTCTCTGCTGCGCTGAAAAGAGGAATATTCGGGATATAAATCAGCAAAGGCCTCATAGCTTTAGAGCTTAATTCACCACCCCCAACCTAACCAGGAAGAATTAACATGACCCAATACATGTTTGATAGCCAGTATTTTAAACATAATTTTAAATTTGTGTGGAAATTCTGTATTATTGCTCCTTCATTCCAGAGAGCAATTCGCACGCTACATGCTACGGCTTCGTAATGCCCTCACAATACATGGCTGTTACGCAAGAATTCCTCGACGACCATGATGGAAACTGCTGGCTTCTTTGGAAAGACAAAATCCTAAATGATAGATAGTAAGCGCAATATATTTAGACAAATGAGTTGTTGCTGCAGGGTTTTAGGAGCATCAACGAACAAGGTCATCTTGCTCCATATATACTGTCGCTTAATCTATAACCCAATATAATCTCGACCACTCGATCTTAATCTTCTTAATCGTCTAACCGACTAAGAAAATCTTAATCAGCTGGATATGCCGTTTGCTAGACAAAAAACCCGAGTTTCCGGGAGAAAAAATCATGCTACCCTTTATTGAGACCAAATAAACAAAGTAGTTAAGTTGGTAATTCACTCATATTGGAGTTATTTATTTGTACATTCATTTTGTTATTTAAGTTATATTGACAGGTCATACCCATACATCAGCCTACAGCTCTACAAACTCGTTCATTTTAAAACTAGCATATCAGAGGACAGTGGAAGGTTAATGTATTAAATGTTTATAAGAACTAAAGGAAAGTTACTTAATATCTACTTACCTCGAGTTTTCTCAGATATTTTATGAAAGTGACTATTCCAACACGATTGGAGAAATCTTTCCAGGTTGCATCATAGCGATCCACAATCAAAATACTGCCATGAATTTGAGTGAGTTCATGATCAAGGTCCCACTCAGTCACTGCATTTATGGCTTGCGTCACTAGATCAATCGGAAGTTCTTCGCGAGCATAGAAACCTTTAAAATAATCCCAGTAAGAATTAAGTAGAAGGACAGCAGAATTATGCAGTAAATATTAAATAAAAACAAGAGTTTGTTGAAAAATGAAATTTTATTCACTTTTATTTAAAATAACTAAATGCACAAGGCATAATACATTAAGAGTTTAATATCTATATAATATTGGTGTGTAGATACACCATAGACAACTCTTAAGAAACTACAAAGTAGTTGTTGTGGGCATCATTTGCTCTTTCTCATATTGTGCTCTGCCTTCACGACGAGTTGCCATGATATTGCACTACTTCGAATAAGTAACGCTTCACAAATAGAGAAGACTATTGTTACTTATTCTCAGTGAGTACTGTGACTATTGTTATTTATTCTCAGTATTGTTATTTATTCTCAGTATTGTTACTTATTCTCAGTGAGTACCACTGAGAATAAGTAACAATAGTCTTCTCTATTAGTGAAGCGTTACTTATTCGAGGTAGTGCAATATCATGGCAACTCGTCGTGAAGGCAGAGCACAATATGAGAAAGAGCAAATGATGCCTACAACAACTACTTTGTAGTTTCTTAAGAATTGTCTATGGTGTATCTACACACCAATATTATATTTATTTAAAATGTACCAGCAATGAACTCGTGGTATTGGTGTGCACGCCGCCCAATACCGGATGTTCAGAAGGATCACTGCTCATCTTCATCTACTCAGTTTCAAAATGGCAAAAACATGTCACATAGCTCTCAGAAGCAGAACATATCAAAGAAAAATCCGGCATTTGGACGTTTCTTTGCTACCATATATAACTGTATGCTGCTCGACAAAATTAACAGAGAAAAATGTTTTTCCTGAATATTTTATTGAGAACTGTCGCCGAAGCGAATATTTGATGCTAGGATGCTATAGGCATCCTAGCATGAAAATTCCGAGTATCCAATAGAAATCGATCTAACACCTTACAGGATCGCACATAATGCAATTTTTCCATGCTTATAAAAATACAAGTTCCCGTTATTTGGTTGGGTTAGTGGGACAGCCACATCTCCAGGACTCAGGATGGCAAGTTATCGTCGTTTAGATGATTCTCTGAGATGATGGCCATTGGACGACTTGAAGCCAGGCACTTGCAGGCAGAGGTAGCACGTTGGTTTAATGTGTCACGCAATGTCGTCTCGGCATTATGGAAGCGGTTTCAGGAGACAAGAAGAGATGGCCAAAGTCGCTAGAGGGCACATGCAGTCTGGAAGGATGACATCCCAGATTTAACCCCCTATTAGTGTCCCACCTAGATAAGACTCAACGGCCAGCTTTTCAGGGCCTGCAAACTGATGGAGACGACATACGGTGGCACTCTTCCGCCGGGACAGCCTATTGGCGACCCAAATCCGAACTCTCTTGAGCGGATCGTTCTTTCCAAACTCCTGGGGAAGGGGGGGGGGGGGAAGAGAGCCTTTCCTCTCCTCGCCACCCCAATTTTATCGCTCTGGTGGGGCACGGGCATGCCTCACTACCTGCAGGGGCCAACTACTCTGTTGCCCCTTATTTCCAAGTTCTCCCCCCCGTCTTCATTCCCCCCAAACTTTTGTCTTGCACAGCTTTTAGCCCTACATTTCAAAATTAAAAGAGAACATCAAAATTCTTGCCCGAACCTATCTCGTTTTAAAAACTCACGTTCACCTCACAGCCCCACGTCGCATACTATTAATACTAACTTGTTAAGTATCACTAATATCACCCTTGATTTTTTTTTTTTTTTTTTTTATTGGTCCTAGCCACTGAAATCCCAGGAAAGTAAGTGGCAAGACCTGCCAGAGTACAAATATTGGTAACACCCGGCCGGCCTCCCCGTGGCGGGTATTGGTAACGTCGGGTCTTACTAGGGGCCCGGCGGCTAACAGACCGGACGAACAATGGGCACAACAACTACATAGTATATATCCCACACACTTTTAAATCTCTGGCTTGTCCGGCGATGGGAGAAATCCCAGGTGCCGTCGGACCCCGAACATACCTAATACCTAATAAAGTCGCTATAGGGCTACGTTAAGCAGAATAAACAGCAATATTGCTCAAACAGCAACACAGAACCCTACGATGTCTTTCATCAACTGTCTCTTAAGGTTGATGCAGCCGCAGATTAAAACATTTCCAACCGAACTTTGTTAAGAAAGTTAAATTCAAGTGGAAAGAAGCCAGTGGTTCCCAACATGTAAACGGGGGATTCTCTATCACAATTATTCTGATGATGATTTTCCTCTTTCACTCGACACATCTTCATCTCTGCAAAAGGGCAGTACTCTGGATAGACGAAAAAAAAAAAGGCCGAAAGCTACATATAAGGCCTGACGACCGTGTATCTCTCTGTGCCAAACGTCAAAGTTCAATTTAGAAGGATCCCTTCATGGTTTCTCCCCATCACATGGCATGTTCTTCAGGGAAGATCCGTGCGAAAGATCGTTCAGATTTATCTTCTGCATACTACATTAACTCTCAATTAAAACACGAGAATTATTCATGTATCTCAAGCAGAATTCCAACAAAGTAACGAAGGCTATAATGAGTTTTTTGCTAGAGAAGTGGCTTGAAATGGAATTACGGCCCTTCTCATTGAAAACGAAAAGCTTCAGCTTAAGCCAGATGAGCTGCGAGAGGATTGAAGCTTCTAATCGTTACGTCAATATTCTTTCAGATCACATCTCAAAACCTGCAAAGCCTTCCTAAGCACCAGCTATTAAGGCTCACCAACACCCAGAAATTCTTCGCGCCTCTGTTAAAGGATCCTTGCATTCTGGGATAGCTAATAGTTTTGAAAATTCAAATCAAGTTTTCGACAAAAATACCAAACGAAAACATGTTTTTAGTCAACACGCCCTTATTTTAAGAACAGTTGTGGACAGTACAATGGAAACAAGTACAGTACTGCAATTAAAAATACTGTTGCGCAGACCTTGAAACAGAACTTTCAGTTTTGTCAAAATTAAATCGCCATGGAATTAGAAACAAGTGCGTTATGGTGGAAACAACCGCTAAACAAAACTGATAAATTGCTATTCTCTGATGTACTGACTAAGCAAGGTATTTCAATAGATCAGCGAACGGTGAATAATCCAACAATACTAATTTATGATGTCTCTAAAGAACTCACTAAATGGTATTGTTAACGATATATTTTACAAGAATTTCCGGGACTATGGGTACGCGCTTGATGAAGTCAAGAATGCTTTTAACTTTCGGTTTAGCACTAAATCGAAAAGCAGCAATACTAACTGGTTTGTTGGGTTCCTGGTTAAAATGATAAACAACATATTTCGCATTGATAGAATTTATTTTGAATGTTCTTCCCATAAATTCCTCTGATTCACATTAGTTTAAGTGGTTTCGTTGCTTAGGATATTGGCACTGGTCAGAGCACTTTTCTCACAAAGCGTATCAAGCGGTCTTTGTGCCCTTGGTGGTCAGGTATTTTCTGAATGTCCAAGTAAAAGCAATGATCAGCTTTTACAGCTGATCATTGGAACAAAGATTCACACCCCTTTTACGTTGTTGTTATTTGGTTTTTAGGAGCATTAGCAACTAAGGCCATATTGCTGCGGGGATATGCGGTGGTCAGTCCCTAACCTTTCCGCATCCTCCGTATTTGGTGGTCACGGGCTCGAACCCCGGTCTAATCAAGAAGCGTGTGCTACGCACTACTACTCCTGCCCACCTGGCTACGGAGGCGCCCACCCCTTTTACGTGACGTCTCCTGTCCCGAATTCCAGAGGGTACTAGATACAAAAAGATCAATAACGCTTGATGGGTAGTCCTTCAAACTCTTGTCAAGTATTTTGGTGATACCATTTCACATGGTGATATTTCAATTCTATTGATCTCTCAGGAATCTCGATCAGCAGCGGACGAGATAAGATCAGTTATTTCTGAAAATTCTTACGATATCGTGTGTTTACAGGAACCTTATTTTGTACAGGACCATGAGGGGCAGGATTCCAAATTTATGGGTTTTCCTACGGTGTTAAGAGAAATCTCCTCTATGGTGGAGCCTCCAAAAACGACAATCATAATTTTAAATCAGAATCTTGATATCACAGTTATAAACTCCCTCTTCTCACAGAATGATATTTGTGTATGTGTCTGCACTGTCACGTTTTTTATATCATTTCCTTGTATTATCCCCTTCTCAGGGCATCCAACTGGCTCTGAATTAGCTAGCAATAGCTCACTGCATCAATTATCATAACAACAGCCACCAACGCCAATTCCCCCTCTTTGGAGCAGCAATATGATGAACCCGTGTGGGCGACTCTTCGAGGGCTTGATCCTCTCTCATGATCTGTGTATTTCACCAGACTAAACCAACACTTCCTTCTCGGTTTTGGGTGAATTGAACATCGATTTGTCTTTATAAGTATCAGGAATTATTAGACACATACGTGATTGGACAGTCCACGAAGAGCACACAAGTATCGACCATAGAGCCACCTCCTTTAACATATCTAGAAACCAAAATGTTGTTTATCCACCATATATATATATCTATCAAATTTATAAAATGCCGACTCTTCCATGCTTCTTTACGATTAGCCTCCAATGAGGAAAATCTTGCCCCTCAGAATCAAGTGAATCCAGACGAGTACGCTTTTTATAAGCAGCCTTTCTCCGTAGTACTGTTGCATCAACCAGACGGATCATAATTCGAGCATTTGCTGTGCCCTGGTGGAATGCTCACCTATCTGACCTGAGAAAACGGGTACATTGTGCCAAAAGTCTGTTTCAATGCCATTGGCTGGCGCCACACTAAAAAGGAATTATCGTGCACTGAAACAGGAATATTATAAATAAATCTGCAAACGAAAGATTGACTTGGCAAGCTTTTTTAGTACAACGGGAACTGCTGACCCGTAGGGTCTTTTATATAATATCTTTAGAGACAAATTAGCTACAAATGAGGTGTGCAGCTCTATATGTAATAACTCGGAAAGTTTTACTTGGACTGACACTGTTAACAGTATCCTTGCTGTCTTGTTTCCTGTCGATACCTGTTCGTTTGAAACCCACTTTCAATCATCTGTACACAAAATTAACTCTGAATATTTTACCAGCCTGGAAACGGATCTCTTTATATTATCTGAGTGCAGGCATCACTAAACAACGCAGCTTACGTAATTGTCCCGGACCAGATTTGATCGATTTTTTTTTTTTATTAAAGAAGTTTGTCGAACTGTTCCCTTTTGTTCTGTTACATTTATTTAACAAATGTCTGCTGAATAGTGTTTCCGCTTTTGTAGAAGACAACCCTGTTAAAGCTCCTCACAAAGCCGAACAAGCCTCTTGAAAATCCGAAATATATTTATTCTTACTTCCTTCTTCCACGCTTAGGGAAACTATTCTACGGTATGTGTTATCATAAATTGCAAATCTATTTCAAGATCAGGGATCATTCTCGAGTCACTAATTCGGATTTATCAAGGGAAAATCTTTTGAGGACGCTTTATTTCGATGGAGGAACCATGTTATTGAATCTGCGAGGATCACCTGCACTTAGACTAATAGAAACATAGTGCTACTTGGTAATTGGGCATAGTGATTTCCACTATGGTACAATTTATTTATGAAAGAAAGGGAAGATATAAGGAGTGGTGGTGTGATGCTTCTTATGAGAAGGAGCGTGAGCGCGAAGATTTTCATAAACGATATGAACGATGGAACAGAAGAGAAGACTTCATGTCAAAATTTTCAGACGATATAAAGGTTGGTAGGGTAGTTAATGATCAGTACTCCTTCAGGATAACTTGAACCTGGTGCAAGAATGGTAAAACAGAGGCGACTATGATTCAATATATAAAAATTTAAAGTCTAAACCTGGAGAATAGCAACCACAAAATAAATTATACACTTGGTGGGACAGAATTAAAAACAGTAGAGTTGGAAGGGGATCTGAGAGTTATAATACGGGCAGATATGAAGTTTTCTGAGCAGTGTAAACAGGCATCCAGGAAAGCCCATAGTGTCCTATCGATGATTTATAGAACATTATCTTGTACATATTAAGTTCATAGTCCATCTGTAAGAACACGGACGGTATTCCACATTTGGAATACTGTGTTCAGTATTTATACCTTCTGTGAAAAAATACATTGAGCTTCTTTGAAAGCGTACAAATATGGGCAACTCGCATGATGAGAACGGCAAAAGGGTGACCATATGAGGAAAGACTCCGATTGTGGAAGATACAGAGCTTGGCAACCAAGCACCTTAGTGGTGACCTGGATTGAGGTTTATAAGGCTCTGAGAGGAATTTGTAAAATGATTGAAGGAGGAGTTTACCTGTTATAGGGAATTTCAGAACTCGGGGGCATAAATTCAAATTACATGGAAAGCAGCTTAGACTAGACTGCAGAAAGTTTCTTTTACCAAAGCGAGTCATTGATTGCTTGAACAAGCTGCTTTCGCAGGTAGCTGAGGCAGATAGTTTGAATAAATTCAAAGGTCACCTGGATAGTTCCATCTGTTAGGAGGGAAGCAAATAATTCATATCTTTAAAATTGCATTTTCATTTTTGAATCGTTTTTGCTAAGTATGGAATGAGATCTAATGAAATACAAAATAAGTATTTTCGAAATTTACACTAAAAGAAAAGACATTCATCCTTTAATAATTATACGTATGCATTGCTAATTATAAAAAAAGTATAATTATATTACACAAGAGCCATATAGTTTTAGGGATTATCATGGTTATATTTTTTAAGTAGTTCAGTTCCCTCTTTATGCCAGAGTTATTTTAATCTCAGATCAATTACCCAAAAGTTTTATAGGGCTGCATGAGTTTTCTGCGCTACGTGTTCTGTTATTTTATTTCCAGCAGCGTAGTTCCTGTTTTAAATTTAAACTATGTATAAAAGCTGATGTACGTAATTTTGAACTTGTGTGTTTCGTGCAAAGGAACAACAAAACGCAGCATGTCTACTAAAAGCATTTGCTGAATTACTGAGGTCCAATGTTCCGTAGAATTGCTAAACTCTAATATATATGTGGGACTGGTTTCACACGTCTGGACTCCTTCAGGCGCAGAGAAATACTATTGAATATAGGCTTCCATACTGAACTACAAGTTCTCTACAACAAACTTCACTAACAATGCAAGACTGCAAAATTACATTATTTGTACACCAAGTAGGCATATTGTACAGAATACATACCGATTTCATTTTGTTGGAAAATAATCAAAGTAGTGGTTACTTTTATTATTTTTGGGTAATTAGTAGTAACTCAAAACGTTAATTCCATACTTACCACATTTTAATAAAAAGATAGATTCCCCTGCTGTAGTCCGGTATGGTATAACGGTGCAATATTCGTTCCAAACTGTATGAAAAACTGGATTGGGTTCACCTATTACAAAATATTCCTCGTTTTCCACACGATTCTTGAAATATCTGATGATTCCTTTGAAAGCAGACTGAACGTTGAATTTCTTAGGGCGAAGGAATTTCTGTAGGACCTTTGGATCGGACGGTGGAAGAAAATCTTTCTCCTCTGAAAGAGAAATTGAACCGCCTCTGGCATACAGTTAAAACAACTTTTAATCAAAAAAAAAACAAAATCTCATTAGCTTATATATTAACCACGTATTAATTTATTCTATGTAAATGTGCGATTTCTATACGTTCCTAATAAATATATAGCATGTAGGAGGAGAGATACATTGAGAATACACATATTAAAAAGTGTTGTTTCGTTGGGTACACGATAGAGTTCCGACTACCACATAGCAAACTAAAATTGGACAACCAAACAACACTAACCATCAACTTTGAAGGTTTCTAGGGAAAAAAAAAAAAAAAAAAAAAAAAAAAAACGTGGCAGGTTATTCTCGTTAGACCTGGCTGATATGAGCATTAATAATGGGAAATGATTAAAGGAAGCAGGTTTTTAAAAGATGATGTGAGTAATGTTTTCTGCCCATCCGCAAAATAAACTACTCACATCATCTTTCCACCCCTCTAAAAATTTTCTAGATGACGATTGAGCTACCTTTTTCTATAATACCAGATGATAGTTTCTTCTAACAACGGATCTTTCACATCTACCCAGCAACCTTCTTTTTTAGCATTAGCATTAATAGAGGCATTTGATGCAAGAAAGCAAGCTTATGCAGCATCAGCCAAAAAAAAAAAAAAAAAAAAAACCCACTTCCACTTCACCCCTCTGTTCGTTCGAAATACCTGTCCAGCAGCTCAGCCTTAAATTTATTTAGACTATCAACTTCCACAACAACGGATGGAAGTCTGTTCCACCAACCAACCACCCGCTAGCTAAAGGCAAATTTCCGCAGGTCTATCCTACATCTGTCTTTCCTCAATTTGAATTTATGCCCTCTCAAGTGATTATTCTGAGCTAGAGGAAGAATCCCATCAGCATTGAGCATGCTCAAACCATTCAAGGCTTTATACACCTCTATCAGATCAACTCGCTGGTGCCTAGTCTCCAGACACTGTAATTTGCAAAACTTAAGCCTTTCTTCGTAAGAGCACCCCTTTGTTCCATTCACAAATCTTGTTGCCCTTCTCTGTACTCGTTCCAGCAGCTCTACATCCTTCTTGAAATGAGGCCTCCAGACCTGTATACAGTACTCTAGGTGTGGCCTGACCATTGCCTTATACAATGGAATAATCACCTCCTTATCCCTGCTGGAAAAATTCCTGTATATCATTGACAATACTCCATGAGCTACTCTTGCGCCCGTCTGCACTGCTCAGAGATCTTCATATCTGCCTGCACAACCACCCCCAGGTCCCTTTCATTCTCTACCACTGTCAGTGTAGTACCACAGAGTTGATACGTTGCTCTGGGGTTGCTGTTTCCCATGTGTAGTACTTTACATTTGTCAATGTTAAACTTCATTTGCCACCTCTCAGCCCATCTGCTCAACCTTTCCAGATCCTGTTGCAGCAGCATAGTGTCAGTAGTGTCCTTGACAACCCTGCCAACCTTTGTATCGTCTGCAAACTTGGACATTAAGCCTGATATACCATCATCAATATCATTTATAAATACAGAAAACAATAAAGGCCCCAATACTGAACCCTGAGGGACTCCACTAATAACATTAGTCCACGATGAGCAGTGTCCATTGATTACCACTCTCTGTCTTCACCCCCTCAACCACCCCTTTATCCATAGCAGCAATTTGCCTCCAATGTCACACTGCTCCAATTTGTGTAGCAGTCTTCCATGTGCAACAGTATCAAAGGCCTTTCTAAGATCCAAGTATATAATATCAAATTTATTCCCTGCATCCAGTTCATTTGTGACTGCATCATAGTATCCAATCAAATTGGTCAGGCAAGACTTCCCCTTAACAAAACCATGCTGTGTCCGAGCTATAACTGAAGTCTTGTCTAAATGATCCTGCAGTGCTTCTTTAACCAGTGCCTCCATTAATTTTCCTGGAACAGAAGTTAAGCTCACAGGTCTATAATTACTTGTGTCAGCCTTTGATCCTCCTTTGTGAATTGGGGTCACATATGCACATTTCCAGTCTATGGGTACCTCCCCTGAGTCCAAGGCAGCTCTCATAATTATGGCTAAGGGTTTGCTTACTTCCTTTGCTGCCTCCTTTAATATAACTGGATAGATCCCATCCACCCCGGGTGCCTTTCTTGTTTTTATCTTCAACAATTTCTCCTCCACTTTACTCCCAGTTATTTCAAGATTCTGTATCTTACTGCTAGAGTTGAATACACCTCTGGCATTCTCCTTGCTGAATAACTCCTCATGTGTGAATGTCGATGCAAAATATTCATTTAGTTTGTTAGCTACCTGAGCAGGATCATCAACAGTTGACCCATCAATATCAAGTGGACCAATCTGATTCATCCCCTTCCTTCTAGAGTTTACATAAGTAAAGAACTCTTTGCTGTTTTTCTTTGCATCCCTTGCCAAGGATTTCTCGTAATCTGCCTTTGCCTGCCTAACCTCCTTTGTAACTTGGTTGCATATCAACTTGTATCTATCATAGGCTTCTGTGTCATGTGTTAATTTGTAAGTATCCCATGCATTTTTCTTCTCTGCCATATGCCTCATTAGTTCATCTGACATCCATTTAGGCCTAAACATTGAACAATATTTCTTAGTTGGTATGTAAAGCCTAGTAGCTTCCAAGATAAGTTCTTTGAATGCTTCCCATTTTGAATTTGCCGTTGGTAACATCATCAGTTGGTCCCACTGTATAGAATTTAAATACTGTCTCATTCCATCGTAGTCGCCTTTACGGAAGCAATAACCCTTCCCTTTACCCCTAATGGTAGTTACCTCTTTGAGTAAATCCCACTTCAGCACACTGTGATCACTGCCACCTAGTGGTTCAGTTATCTGCAGATTCTTAATGCATGAAGAATCACTGCTGATAATCAAATCAAGAGTATTACTCCCTCTAGTTGCCTCCCGAACATGCTGATGTAGAAAAAAATCATCCAATAAATCCACAAAAGCCCTGCTAGTGTGTGAATGACCAGCCCCCAAATTCCAGTCAATATCTGGGAAATTAAAATCTCCCATTATAAGACTCTCTGATTTACTGGCCCACTCAATTTCCCTGTACAGTTTGTTATTATACTCATCAGAGTCATTAGGCCTATAGCACACTCCTACTCTCAATTTTGAACTCCCAATGCTTATGTCACACCAAACTGACTCAACACTGCAGTGTCCAGCGATGTCGACTGGCTTCACTTCCTTGGTTTTTATGTATTTCTTAACTAATGGCATAACCCCTCCTCCCTTCCTATCCAGTCTATCCTTTCTATAGACGTTGTACTCCCCAAATTCCAGTTCTGCATTCCTTATATCTGTCCGACACCACGTCTCTGATGTCCCAACAATATCTGCCTTTGATGTTTTGAGCAATACCTCAAATTCATCAAATTTATTTACTAAACTCCTAGCACTGGTGTACACGCAAGTATACATGCACCTGTTTCTATTCTTAGCTACCCTAACACAACCCATGTGTTTACTTGTACCGCAATGACTCCCAGCAGTCTCTGAAATACCATGCATCTTGTTTTTCAGGCTTCTGCTCATTCTAATAGAAGCAGTGCAAGAATCTCTTTCACCTCTGCCAGTGGCTACTGTCAATCTATTGGTCTTTGTCTCCCCCCCAAGCTAGCAGTTTTCCGACCAACCTAACACTGCCTCGATAGCGTCAGCAAATATTCTTTCACCCTTTCTATTTAAGTGTATCCCATCCCTGTAGAAGCAATCTCTGCTGTACAAGTACCGTCCAGGCTGAAACAAAATTCTACCCCTTGAGCCTTGCACAATCTTTCCAGGCCGAATTGATCAACAAGGCTCTCATCATATACTCATCATATACTTTTCAATTTAAATGTGTGTCCCTTATGCATTTCCGAGAAAGTGTAATGATGCTATCAGCATTTAATTTAATCAATCCATTTATAGCATTGAACACTTCAAAGAGGTCTCTCCATGAGTACCTGGTTCCAGATGCTACAATTTACAGAATTGAAGTCTTTCGTAGTAAGAGTATTCTTTTGTGCTCTTGATTACCCTTGTTGTTTTTTGCATCCACTCATTCTTAAAACGAGGCTTGCTGAGCTGCATGGCGTACTGAAGATACGACCTAATCCTTATACAACATAACAATCGCCTCGTCATCCCCCTGCTGGAAAAATTCCTGTATGTGTATATATATATACAAAATTATCCCTAGGTTTTTGTCACTCTCCACTACGCTAACTGTGCGTTATTCTGGGATTACTGCTACACAGTAATCCCGGAATAACGCACTAATAACATTCTAACATGTAATTACCCTTTTGACAAATGCAGTATTTTGCACTTTTAAATGTTGAACCTCAGTCGTCATTTCTCAGCCCATCCATCTAACTTTTCTTGGTCGTATTGCGGTATTACGTCTTGATTGCTGTCATTAACCACTGTGCCAAACTTTGTTCATCTGTAAACTTAGTCAATATACTTCATATCCCATCATCAATATTGTAAATCAATACTGAAAACAGTTAGTGGCCGAGCCCTGGCAGCTAACCTTGGTCCAAGAAGTACACACCCATTTATAATTATCACTTTATCCACTGCAGTAAATTTTCCTTTTGCTTAAATTTTTTCAGCAGATTTTCAAGGGAAATGGTTCAAGCGCTTGTATGCAATGCAAGTATATGATCTCAAAATTATTTCCTGAAAATATTTCCTTTGTTACTGCATCATAGTCGTTAATCAGATCAGCCAGACAACGTTTCTTCAACCACTAATTCCATTATTATCCCTGTAACTGAAATAACGCTCGCAGTTTTTTAATTACTCACTTTGTCCTTTGATCCCCTTTGCAAACGAAACGGATATTTGTACATTTCCACACAAAAGGGATCTCGCCTGAATTCATATATGTTGATATGTTTCATATCAAAGGTTTGCGTACCTCTTGTGCTACTACTTTTAATATAACAGAATAGATCCCATCAGCACCAGGTGCCTCATTTTCTTTATCTTCAGCAATTTATCTTCATTTTCTTCTCAGTGATAATAAAATAACTTGATCTACCTCTGTTGTTCCCACCGCTAAAATTTTCTTCTCCACAAAATGTAGATACAGAATATTTATTTAGTTTAGCAGTAACCAAAACAGAATCATCGATTGTTATGCCATTCATATCTTGTGGCCAAATGTGGTTCGTCCCTTTCCTTTAGCGTTAACATTAGCAAAGAATTCTCTGCTACCTTTCTTTGTATTCTTAGTGCAAGTCTTCTTATAAAGTGCCTTAGCTTGGCTAACTTGGCTTGCATTATTCAGTTCTATTTTCAAAACATGAGACCATGTTACAGAAGACTATTCTGCGAAAAACATTTATGCAGTTTTAACCAGCAGCGATACAAAGTCGCTTTTACACCAAATAGAGTACGCGTGCGCGTCGGTGTGACGGCTGCCTAATCTTGAGCTCCTCAAGTTTTCAGTGTTTAATGTATTTTTTTTAGCGAGTCTGAGTAATATGTTCGTATAGTGACTTCCTAAGTTATCCTGCATCCTTGGTGAAGATGAATACCATGAATCTTTAGGTAATTATTGTTTGTTACGTGATTTTTTTTCTTGCCTGTACTGTATTCATATTTGCCGCCTTTGCTTGTCTCAATGTCCGGATGTTAACTCCTTGGTTACTAGCCTTCACTGCTCGCTAACTCTTGCCCACTACTGTATCACAAGGTCAAGCAGTTGCATTGTGTTGGGAGTTATTCGCCAGTCGACCCCCCCGTATTGCAGGACGTTTACAACTCCGACCTATTTACGCTCGCGCTCTACTTGTGAGACTGCCTTCGACAACAAGCTGGAAGAAACTTGGCAATCAAGCGTTTGGTTATTTGTCTGCTATTTGCCTGGCAACGAAGTTTTGGAAATTGTCAGCTTTTGCCTGGACAACGCTCTCAACAGACCACTTTTACTTTGACTACTAAACACAATTGTAAACTCTTTTTCAACCCACTCGTAATCCTTTTATCTGCGCCTAAAATCTGAAAATGCCTTTAAATGCAAGATCACCCAAATAATGAAAGCTGCGTAATTTGTGGCATTGTTCCGGACGTAGCTATAGAATGTACTTCCCGTCTCAAGACATACGGAAGCGAATGTCTCGCGTTAAAGAGGCTCGGGAAGCAGCGACAGAAAGTATGGCAGTGTCCCCCCCCTGTAAGGGAGAAAATTATATGCAGTCACTAGGAACAACTGGTGAAACTTCTAACAACGACGTTAACCAAATTTCGGATTCACTTGAGCACAGGACCCAACCCGCACCTGAAGTAGACACGGAAAAACTGAGATCGTCAGATTCACATGTGGAATTGACCCCTGACTCATTACTGTCAGAACAAAATCTCATCATGCAAAAATCAAGTAGTTCCCAACAGGATAACATCCTATCAACAGAGATCTCAGCAATAGTTAATCAAGCATCGCTCGAACACAGTCCACTCTTTGTCTCGCTCCTCAAAAATATCGAGACCACTCTATGTAAGAAGCTATCCCCAATTAATAATATCCTCGCAGACCTACTGCTTGAAAACAAGCGACTAGGAGAACAAAATGAATGCATGCACAAAACATTGGAGGTTTTGGGAAAAAAACTTTGATGACCTGAAGCACTCTGTTTGTGATCTTGCTGGTCAAACTAACCATCATGAGCAGCATCCTCCGGACGGACACGTTCATGCGAAACCGAGAGCTCCTACCCAAACCACCCCATCTTTATTATCACATGACTCCTCCCCATCCCCCATTCTTACAAGATGTGAGTCTGAAGTTGTGTGCCCTGAAATCACAGCAGATGCCAGCGAATACTCTGGAAATATTGCCTCCCAGAAGATCCAAAGAAGTCATCAGGAGCAAAACCTGCCAAATTGCACCTTTTCGCGATCACAAAACTCACATATGGGGTCCTCGCGCTCGAGACCGGATAATGCTCTGGCTGCGGAAGTACATCGCAATTGTAGCTCCACCTCAAACAACGTGAGGGGTAACCATTATACAGGGACTACGATTGTATCTAATGTACAGACCCACAGAGACACTACAACGTATGCAATGATTGCAAGCCAACGAACAAAATAACAAACACTGACCCGTAATCCAACTCTTAAGGAACTGAGCCCCAATTTTAAAGTTATTGGAACCAATTTGCACTTCAGCAAGATGCAAATTGCGAACACTCGAATGATGGACAAGCGGATGCGTAATGTCTTCATTAGTAGGCTCTCCCCTGCTACCTCAGCTGATGATGTGGAAAACCTTCTTGCTGCATTCAAAATGAATGGTAGAGTCACTAAGCTGTCCAAAAAATATCCCACGTACGCCTCCTTTAAGATCGATGTAGCTGATGCAGATTTTGAGGCACTCTGCAATCCTGAAATCTGGCCTGCTGGAGCTCTTGTTATGCCATATCTCGGGCAGCGATATAGAAGTAATGGAAAGGACTCCCACCAATGGCATCCTGATTCATAGCAATCCCAGATCTTGTTACCGCAACCAAAATCACAGACACAGAACACCAATATGCCGATCCCTGTGCTCATCAATCCTAGACACACCGTGCTGAATCGAGTAGTGCCATGTCAGAGACCACCCGTCCGTATCAAAGTACCCAGGGTACCTGCCTGCACCATCTTTTATCAGAATGTGCGTAGTCTTAGGAACAAGCTTGATACTATGGAGCAAATTCTGCTCGCCGGACATTTTGACCTGCTCGCCATTACCGAAACCTGGCTGAATGATGATGAAGAATTCCTAGCGGCAGCTGCCCCAGCTGATTATGGGGTCGTATTCACATCTCGGATTGCACGCAAGGGTGGAGGCGTCGCAATATTCTACAAGAAATCCGCTTTCAAGCTATTGGATAATAAATCCAGTAACTCTCCTAACTATGAAGCAATCCTCGTTATGTTAGGATACAACTTCGTGACGTTTGACGTCTGTGTGCTGTATATACCCCCAAAGCCGTCCCAGCAAATCATCCTTGAAGTTTCCAACTGGTTAATCAATCAGCTGCATCCCACAGCTTCTCACTTAGTTTGTGGTGATTTCAATTTACCTCCTCAGCTATCTAATCTGAAAAAGGATCTTCTGGCACACTTGAGATGTGCTGACCTACAACTTATTAATGAAACTCCAACCAGGAGGAATAACCTCTTAGATCTAGTTCTAGCCTCTTTCCCTTGCATCCTTGATTACATTACAGAAACGTCATTTGACTCTGATCATGTCCCGATACATGTGACCGCATATCTGCCAGCCCCCAAATCAGAAGCCAGAAGGACAACAACAAAGGTTGGCATCACTAGCCCCAACTTACTTGACGTAGATTAGTGCATCAGAACCGCCTCTCTCATTCCCTGGGTGGCCTTAGAGACTTGTGACCCAGAACTAGCTGCGAATATTGTCACAAACGGGATCAACACGGTTGCCAAATATGCTGCCTCTAAAAAGATCACAATCAGTCCATATACAAGACTTTGGTGGAATTCTGAACTCAAAATGAGATTCCAGCTGAAGCAACAGCTCCATCGCACATGGAAACAGTCTCAAAATGTCAATGATCGTATCGTTTATTCAAGGGCACGGGCTCAATTTAATCGCCTGAAATCTGAGGCAATCAAATTATACGTTAACCGTGAGCTGGCTAAAGGAAAAATTCCATACAGGAAAGTGAACCCACATTTTCCTTTACAACTTGATCCTGAATTGTGGCTCGATTTCGTCACAAGATTTAACCGTAATCCTATGTCAAACTCAGATCTAGCTCTACTAACAGAACCCATCCAGCAAGAAGTGCTGAACAACATTCAGATTACAAAACAACAGCTGATCGTAGCCATCAATTCTCTACCTGCCTCGTCAACCACCGGTGATGACGGAGTTCCCCAATTCATGCTCAAATGTCTAAGTCCGTACATTATTCAGCCACTTTTAATTATCTTCAGTCATTTACCCTCGAACAAAATTTTCCCACAGCAGTGGAAAAACTATCTCATCAAACCTTTAGCCAAATTTCAGTCGCCATCGAAACCTAAACACTTCCGACCCATCTCCAACTCCTCCAGACTGCTGAAGCTCCTGGAGCAGGCCTTACTCCCCATCCTCACCAAGCAGATCTTGCCCAGTAATCCAGTCCAAATTCACTACCCCCTGCCAAACGGATCAACGATCACCAATCTGCTAGCCACCACGAATACTATCTTGTCAGCGTTGGAGAATAGGCAGGAATTAGCTGTGACTTACTTAGACATTGAGGCTGCATTTGATGCCTTCCAAGTAAACCAACTTCTCACTCTCCTGGAATGCCACTTCCAGATCACAGGGAACATATCATGCTTTCTCTCCTCTCTTCTGAATAACAGAGTTATAAAGCTTCATACAGGAGATCGCACTCTTACTAGATCCGTCACCGTAGGAGTCCCACAAGGAGAGGTCCTTTCGGGCCTTCTGTTTTCGTCCATTGTCTTCCCACTGGTTGCACATTCTCGATGTCTACTGAGCTATGCGGACGATATCAAGATACTCACTCCCATCATCCCCGGTCAAGACCTAGATCTGGTAAAGGTGGAAATTAACAACACTCTCACCACAGTCACATCTTACCTCTGCCAGTTTGGGCTCAAGGTCAATCCTGCTAAGTCCGAATTCATGGTGTATTCATTGAAGCAAACTCCTTCTTCTCTCCAGCCTTCGGCCGGCAACACCCTCATCCCAATTGTGTCCAGCCATCGTAATCTGGGCGTTGTATTCGACCCAAAACTTCGATTCAACGCTCACATGGACATGCTCCTCACACGTGCTTCAAGACTCCGGTGGACAGCAAAACAACATCTCCTTCATATCACAGATAAAAAGATAACCGTGAGGTACATAAGAACAGTTATCTTTCCACCTTTACTCTATGCTGCTGAAATCTGGGCGTCAGCGGCACGGTCAATAAAGAAACCACTCTTTGCCACAGAATTCTGGCTCCTAAAGTGGGCCAACAGGAAGCACAACCTTCCAACTCTGATTCGTACCACGCAGCTTGCCAACTCTCTCGGGATTCCACGGCTTCCCACCTTAGTTGACGACCAACGCCTCCTAGCAACAGTCAAGATGATAACAGGCTTAATGTCAACACCTTCATTCTAGGATATCTGTGGCTGGAGGATCCCCCCCCCTGGTGCCCTTAGGGCCAATCCCGAGCTCTACTCGCATTCAGCACGACTCCATCTCTCGGACAGGTTCCTCCCTCAGCAGATGCTCAAGCAAACCCAGGCACTGGACGCCGACCTGAACAAATTCGCTGCTGACCGGACTTACCGGAAAAAATTATGTCTAGTGGGACTAATCAGCAATGACTGATGTATACCTTGCATCTGTTCCTGTCTGATTGAGCTGGTGCTCTTATCTCGATGTTAAGCCAGCTCAATCAGATTTAACTCTCGTAAGGAGTTCTCTCCTTTATATTATAATATGTTTTCTTTGTAAAATTACCTTTTTGTAAATAATTGTTCAATTTTCCCGGAAGTTTGGGAAAATGTAAGCCCCTGGCTTTATGGCTGTGAAGGGTAATAAAGATTATCTCTCTCTCTCTCTAAATAGGTTTCGCAAAAAATATTATTACGTTTAAAAGACACAGACTTGATTTGTGTACAATCTACATTCCCCCCACAGTTAAGACTACTTTGCATGAGGTCTCCAGCTAGATCGTTAATCGATGCCATCCCGGAGCAACGTTACTTGTGTGTGGAGACTTTAATATTAGCTTAGGCCAACACAGTCTTCGCAGATTGTTATCTTCTAATCTGGCTGCAGTAGGTCTGACCCTCCAGAAGTTTTCCTTGGGAAACCCTAAACTAATGCCATCCACAGCTCGGGCTGTGCTTTCTTACCTGCTGGCAACAGTCTATTTCTTGAACTGCATCGTCAAAAACAGGTTCTTGTCGGAGCAAAGCGTGGTGGACCCAACAGCTCAGCCTTGAATTTAATTTCAGAATAAACAAAAGCTACATGCAAAATGGAAAGCAACATCAGATCCACTAGACAGGATTGCGCACTCAAGAGCCCGTGCCCAGTTCAACAGAAGCAAATCTAAAGCCATGAAAGCCTACATCGACAAAAAAATCAAAATCGTGAAGGCACCGTTTAAGGCAAGGCATGAAGTATTCCCTCAAAAACTTAATCTGATAGAAAGAATTCCCTCAAAACTTAATCTGATAGAAAGAAGAATTCCCTCAAAAACTTAATCTGATAAAAAGAATTCCCTCAAAAACGTAATCTGATAGAAAGAAGAATTCCCTCAAAAACTTAATCTGATAGAAAGAAGAATTCCCTCAAAAACTTAATCTGATAGAATGGCTAGACTACATCACAAGATTTTAGCCAAAGTCATCATCAGACCTTAAGAGCATTCACAACAGTTGTCAGCGAGATGTCCTCGCGTTCATCACCATTACAAATGGATAGCTTAACCAGGCCATCAATGATATCATCTCACCAACGTCTTGCACCGGATATGATAGGGTCCCACAATTCATCCTTAAGAGCGTTAGTGTTTTCATCATTGATGCGTGGATGCGGAAAGGTCAGGAAATGACCACCGCATATCCCCGGAGCAATATGGCCTTAGTTGCTAATGCTCCTAAAAAAAACAAAAAAGCAAACCAACCATTGATGCGCTCCTAGGAATCCTTAATGAAATCTTCCCAACGCAAAGTTTCCCAACACAGCCTGAACCAATATATTGTTATTGTCCGACCAATTCCCAAAACACAAGGAGTGGCCTCAGTTTTAAATTTCAGGCCAATAATGAAAGCCTCGTGTTTCCTAAAAGTCATGGAGAAGTGCCTTCTTCCCATCCTAACCAACCAGGTTCTGCCACGTGAATCATCATTCATTCACCATGCCTTGAAACACAGGTCCACCATTACTAACCTGCTGGCAACTAGCAACACCAAATCTGGGGGCTACAAGTTAGGGATGAGCCGGCAATTGTTTATCTGGATATCCAGTCTGCATTCGACAACATAGACATCCAGCGCCTCCTGCAACTTTGCGAGGAAGGATACCAGATCAAAGGTAATATACAGGAATTCTTGAAGTCGCTACTTACAACCACGGTCCTTCACCTGACTGTGAATAAAAAATCATTCAAAAGGAGAGTGTGTGTAAGTGTGTAGGAATTTAAGAATTCTGCAATCAGCGAAATAATTTGAATACAGACCATTCTCTAAACAATCCCTTCCTAAAACAAACTAAAAATAGCTAAAAGTACATCCTAAAATATTTCTTAATGATTTCATTCGTTCTTAATTCGTTCTTAATTAATTCTCACTTACCCAATAACTTATTCAAAAGTTCCTGTATACGTGAGTCTCTTGTATTGGGATCCTCATTTAGCTCCACTACTGCTTTCTGGATGTCTGCCTCAGTGAGAACTTGATCCCCATGTGGCCTATATGTAACCGTCGTGTCATCTGGTGTACAAAGATTCCGTTCAGGAATATCTGAAGGAGACAGGATATACAATCATTATCACAGCAAACGTCATGTTATGATGTAATAAAATGAAACAGTATTATTGTTGCAATCGAATAATATATGAAATATATACTGAAGACAATCGGGGACGATTGCATTTTCTGTCTCCGATTGTCTTCTGATTGTACTTGACTTTCAGCGCTCAATGATAATAGAATAATAGGTAAGCAAACGGTCGCACGTGACCTTTCAATGGCAATGAATATTAGGTCGGCGATTGGTTAAGTACGCTTCCATCTGAAAATGGAAGCGGACTTGTGCTTAAACCGTCATGGAAAGACTCAGCATACTTCCGAAGCTTATGCAAACTCAATGTCCTTCTACTTAATATCCCTCTACTGTCCGCCCTCTGGACAGTTCGAGGAATCTCTTAACTATCTTGACCATACATTAGACTTTTTAGGCTCAAAGAACATCCTGATCACAGCTGACGTTAATGCGAAGTCTCACTTCTGGCACAGCCCAGTTCCTGATCCCCGAGGACTGCTGCTGGAAGATCTTATCCTCACCAGGAATCTAACCATCCAGAATCTACCAAATCAACTACCTACATATTGCAGTTCAATAGGACAGTCAAATATTGATGTAACCATTACTACCAATGATCTCAGAACACACATACAGAACTGGAGAACCATCCCAGACTGGACGCTTATTGACCGCATTGTTATATATTTCCACATTACTAGTAACCAACCGCCAGTCTCTCTCCATGAACAACAGCCTGGCTTTGTCCGATTCTCTATGAAAAAGGTAGATTGGGCAACATTTGAAGAATCCATTAAACACGACTTTCCAGATTCAGATTCCTCCCATCTCACAGCGCTTGCGCCTGAAGAACTGGCAGAAACCATCCAAATCGCCATAACCAAGGCATCTTACAGGTCGGCAAATAAGAAGAAAAATTTGCACCAGACCCTGTAATTGGTGGACAACAGAACTGACCAATCTAATGAGAGATGTCCACAGAGCGCGAAAACAATATCAGACCCACAGAGACTGGCCAGCTCCTGATGTCACCCGGCTCTATAGAGACTACATAAATAAGAAGAATACATATACCATGGAAATAGCAAAAAGAAAGAAAGAGACCTGGTCCAACTTTGTAAATGAATCAGGTAAAACGCATCCATGGGGATTACTATACAAGTTAGCATGAGATAAGACTCTCGCAACTGACGTCTTTGGAACAATCAAATCTGGTCAGCAGGAATCCTCAAACTGGGCTGACTCAATCAACGCGATTCTCAACAAACTCTTTCCTGATGATAACACCCTGGAAGACCTTCCAGAACACAGTACAATCAGAAGAGACAATGAAAAATACCGAACGTCAGTGCCAACTGACCCATTCACAAAACTGGAACTTGAAGCAGTTCTAAAGAAGATTAACATCAAAAAATGCCCAGGACTGGACATGGTGGAATATGCTTTTACCATCACACTACATAAAATTAAACCTGAGCTCCTGCTACTGTTATACAACAAATGTCTCTCTCACTCTTGTTTCCCACAAATCTGGAAGACTGCACTACTCTGTCTCATCGCCAAGCCCAATAAACCAATTACAGAGCCGAGATCCTTCAGACCCATAGCACTTCTGGCCAACATGGGAAAAATCCTAGAACGGTTAATAGCTCTGCGCATTACAAATCTGTTTCTTTCTAGGAATCTGATGTCACCTGCACAATATGGATTTACCCCAGGTAGGTCCTGTGAGGAGGCCCTCTCAGACCTGGTCCTGCATCTGGAGATGTCTAATTACAAATACGAAATGGCCTTGTTCATTGATTTTGACGGGGCCTTCGACAACGTGTGGTGGGAAAGCGCCCTGGAACGTCTAAGATCGGTAGAATGCCCTCACAATCTCTATTGGCTAATCCGAAACTACTTTTCAGAGCGATCAATCATCGTAAAATCTAAATACCAACAGATCCATAGGCCTATTTACCGGCGGTGTCCACAGGGGGCAGTACTGGGACCCCTAGTCTGGAATATGGTGCTTCAAAACTGGCTACACAAATCATTTGAACATACTAAAGTCATTGCATTTGCCGATGATTTGACTGTCATCATCTCAGGTCATGCAAGATCGGTCCTTGAACTGAGAACGCAGAAAGTTCTTGATAGTCTCACCTCCTGGGTGGCAACCAACAAACTTCAGATTAATCCCACCAAAACAAAGATGATGATTTTCAAAACCAAACTTGACATAAGAATGCCCCCCCCCCAGGTCAAAATTAATGGTATCCAGCTACCCCTGGTCGTGCAGGCCAGGGTTTTGGGCGTGATCATAGACCACAGGCTTTCATTCCTACCTCACCTACAACACCTTCTTGAAAAAAACCAGGAAGTTTACAGCCTCCATCATTAGCATTTCAAGAAATGTGTGGGGCCTGTCTAGGAGGACCCTGCTACTTTACTATAAAGTGGTATTCCTTCCCACAATCTCATTCGCGGCTGGAGCTTGGTTCCACAGAGTGGTAATTGTCAAAATGAAGCTAAAACTCAACTCAATCCAGAGGGCTATGCTACTAGCAACACATCGCATCTGCCGAACAGTGTCCACTGAGGCAATCCAGGTTATTGCTGGGACTCTGCCTTTAGACCTATATGTAATATTTAGAGGATAATGCTTCAGGCTCAAAAAAGGAATACCTACCTCCATCATGGATATAGACCTATCGCTGAATGATGACAATAAAAGGGAAAAAGCTCGATGCTTTAAAGAGCTAATAAATGTCTGGCAAACAAGATGGGACAATTCAACTGTTGACACTGTAACCAGAAATTTCCTACCGGATGTCTCCTTTGTGATGTCGAAGAAGGTTAGCTCATGGTCTACAATTAGTCTGGAAACATCGTATCTTATTACTGGGCATGGATCCCTTAACGAAAAACTCCACCAGCTAGGCCTGTTAAACACTTACCTCTGTTTCTGTGGAGCAAAAGAAAATTGGCAACATATTATCCACGAATGCGCCTGCTATGAAGACATTAGGAATGAGCTGCGAAATGAAGTCCCATCCTTCAGCATAAATCAAGATGACCAACTTGTTCTGACCCCACATCACTTGTCTGCACTCCAGGCTTTTGCAGCTGCTGTCTTTGCCAGAAGGAAAGATATGTTACAACTAATGCTGTAGCAACATAACCTCAAGCACCGATCACAGATCAACCTATTGACCTTTTCAGGCATATTATTATTCTATTTTATTTTTAATTTATAATTTTTCCTTTCCTCATCTCTTTTTTTTTTTTTTTATCTTCGCTCTTTTCTTTTCTTTTTTTTTTTTATCTTCGCTCTTTTCTTTTCTTTTTTTTTTTTTTTTCTCTCCTCCTTTTTCTTTTCCCTCTTTTCTTTTTTTTCTTTCTTTCTTCTTAATATATATATTTTTTCTCTTTATTTTATTTTATTTTATTATTATTTTTTTATTCATTATTTATTTTCTTTTATTATTATTATTATTTTATTTATGTTTTTATTTATTTATTTTTTTCCCTTTCAAAACCTGCACCACGGGTGAATGTGTTTTTTTTTTTTTTTTTTTTTGCTGAAGTCCCTCTAGAATGGGCCCCCAGAGGATCCTGGCCCACCTGCTGGCAACACCAGGTGGGTCAGAGTCTCTTTTGAGACGTTACGTGATATATTGGGACTGGGACTGGCCCACCTTCCCGTGGTGTGGACGAGTATCCAGAATCATCTGTCCAGGTGACTAATGCTTCTGGGTAGCCAAGCGGCCAGAACAGAACAACAGAACACACACATAATACACACAAACTGACGTCACACACATATCTGGCCCATTTGTAGTGATTCTGTTCTTCACAGGGATACGACGCGGAGTTGAACGAATGTTCCAGGTACCGCCCTTTACATATACACATGTCCACACACGTATGCAAATTAACATAAGTATCGTATTGGTTTTATGTGTTACTGGTAAAAACAGGGCTGTGCTTGAAATAAGAGTGGCCCAGGTATTACGAAGTCTAGTGTCGTGGGCTGATCTGCACAAACTATTGATATCTACAACTAAAACTGTTATGGTGCTTCTTAAGGGGAAACTAAATTATGCGCGACCGCCAAAAGCTTTAATTAAGGGGAGGCAGATTCCCCTGGTATCTGAGGTGAAATATTTAGGTATAAAAATTGATGATAGATTATCTTTTTTCCCACATTTAAATTACTTACACGAAAAAATTAAAAAATTTAGTGCAGCAATAATTCGATTAACACGGTCAGATTGGGGGTTGAAAAGGAAAGTTTTAAATTTATACTACAAGGCAGTCTTCTTACCCATAGTTGCGTATGGAGCATCAGCGTGGTACTTCAGCGTTACTAACGTTAAATTTAAACAGAAATTGTTATCGATTCAGCGCTCAATGCTTTATGTTACTTCTAGTTTGTGCAGAACAGTCTCAACGAATGCTATGCAGGTTTTGGCCGAGCATTTGCCTCTAGACTTGTACATTGTGTATCGGGCCCTTTGTTTTTACTTAAAAAAAGGCATAGCGGTTTCTTTTATGAATATTACATCTGATGTCACTATCATCATCATCATCAGCCATTTTCAATCCACTGCAGGATGAAGGCCTCTCCAGCAACTTTCCAGTTCCTTCTGTTTTGAGCACTGGCCATCCATTTACTACTCAAAAACTCATGAATTTCATCTATCCATCTCCGCTTTTGTCTTCCAGGTTTTCTTCTAGCTCCTCTTGGGTACCATTCTGTTATTTTCTTAGTCCATCTGTCATCATGTCTTCGAGCTATGTGTCCTGCCCAAGACCATTTTAGTTCTTTAGTTTTGATAAGAATGTCCTTTACTTGAGTTTGCTGCCTAATCCATGTGTTTCTCTTCTTATCTAACAGTCTGATTCCCAATATAATTCGTTCCATTCTTCGCTGTGTAGTTCTTAGCTTCTCTTCCATTCTTTTGGTGAGTGCCCAAGTTTCACTTCCATAAGTCATGGTGGGGAGTATACATTGATTCATTATTTTACGTTTCAGACAAACTGGGATATTGCTCTTCAGTATGTGACTATATTTCCTGAATGCTATCCATCCAAAATTTATTCTTCTCTTGACTTCCAGCCATTTATCATTATTACAGCTAATAACTTATCCCAGATAAGTATATGACTCCACCTTTTCAATTACTGCTCCTTCAATCATTATTTCCCTTTCCGTGGCATACTTGTTCATCATTACTTTTGTTTTAGCCATATTCATCTTTAGTCCAAAATCCTTACTAACTGTGCATAACTGATTAAGATTTTCCTCTAATTCTTTGGGATCGTGGCTTATGACCACAATATCATCTGCAAATCGTAAATGGTTTAGGTACTCTCCGTTCACATTGACTCCTTTCTGCGACCAGTCTAATCTTCTGAAAGCTTCCTCAAGGGCAGCAGTAAACAGCTTCGGAGATATTGTGTCTCCTTGTCGAACTCCTTTCTCGATTTTAAATTTGCTACTGTCTTTGTCTAGTCTAATAAAGGATGTAGCACTCTCATATATTTTCTTCAAAATCATAATATATGGAGTATCTATGCCTTGTCTTTCCAGTGCCCGAAACATTGCCTTATGCTGTATGGAGTCAAATGCCTTTTCATAATCCACAAATGCCAGGCATAATTGTGTTTTATATTCATTTGCTTTCTCCATTAGCTGTGATATTACGTGAAGGTGATCCATAGTTGAGAATCCTGTCCTAAAGCCAGCTTGCTCTTTCGGTTGATTCTCATCAAGTATTCTTTCTAATCTGTTAGTAATGACCCTTGTGAACAACTTGTAGATATGGGATAACAAGCTAATTGGTCTATAATTTCCAATTTCTGATTTATCTCCTTTCTTATGCAGCAAAACTATGATTGCATTATTCCACTGCTTAGGCATCACACCTTTTCTAATGCACTTTGTGAAGAGCCTTGCCAGTTTTTGTGTTATGTCTCTTCCTCCCAATTTTAACAACTCTACAGTACCTTCATCTTCCCCCGGGGCTTTCCGATTCTTCATTTTCTTCAATGTATGTTCTATCTCATCAGGAAGAATATCGGGTATGTCGTATGTGTTGCTACTTTGCAATCCATCTTCCCCACTGCTGGTATCATTCCCTCGCTCCTTGTACAATTCTCTATAGTAGTCTTCTGCTATTTGAATTATGCCTTCTCTGCTGTTTATAAGTACACCATCGCTATTCTTCAGTTTCAGTATCATTTGTCTTTCTGTATTACTGCTCATGGCTGCTGATTTAAATCCTTTGTTTTCCCTTAATGCTTGTTCTACTTTTTTTGTGTTAAATTTTCTTACGTCCTCTCTGAGTCTCTTTCTAATGGCTTTGCATAACTCAGTATACTCAATTTTCTCCCTGTCAGTGTTTTTCTTGCTTTTCATTTGTCGTCTTCGGTTCATCATGACAACACTTTCTTGACTAATTTTTTCTTCTTTGGATTTCTTTTTCCCTATAGGTTTCTTGGGCTTTATCACTTTCAGAAAGTTGTAATATTCCTTGTCGATATCTTGGTCCTGAGCAGTCTGCAGAAGCTCAAACTTGTTCTTAAGTTCCAGTACATACTGCTTTTTCTCCTCCTCTGTTATTTCAAAGACCTTTGTATTATTTACTCGAGTCAGTTTTTTTCCTTTCCTTTCCTACATCTATATCAAGTGTACATCTTACCATTCTGTGATCACTTCCAACATTTACCTTATTCAGGACGGTGACATCATTCACAATATATCTTCTGTTAGTAAGGATGAAGTCGATTTCATTAGTTGTTAATCCATTTGGACTCTTCCATGTCCACTTTCTGTTCACCCTTTTCTTGAAAAAAGTGTTCATTACTGACATTCCTTGAGATTCTGCAAATTCCACAAATCTTTCACCTCTTTTATATCTTTCACCAATTCCAAAATTTCCTATAGTTCCTCTTTCTGCGCTGTTTTGCCTTTTTCCAACCTTAGCATTGAAGTCACCCATAATAATAGTGTCGTGGGTTTTCTGCTCATCTAGAAGACTCTCAATTTCAGTGTACATTTCTTCAACCTCTTCATCATCACTATAGATGTCACTATAGAGATAGCTAAAGCTAAGAAAAATGTTCTAACACAGTTGATTGGTATGTGGCAACAGAGATGGGATCTTAGTGTCACTGGGGAGGTGACTAGATTGGTCATTCCAACAGTTACATTTACTTATGATAGTAACAGCAAATGTTTTTTTCCTTCTATGGTAACATCGTTTATTTTAACTGGCCATGGCTCATTAAATTTTAAACTACATTACTTTTGTCTAGTCAGCTCTCCTTTATGCACTTGCGGTCAACCTGAGATTTGGAGTCATTTATTATATGATTGTAGTTTGTATGTTCAACTTAGAGAAAGGCTAAAAGTGAAGATTGGTAATTTAGTTAGAGGCTGTGAAAGTGATCTTATTGCTAATCAGGATAAATTTCAAGCATTGCAAGAGTTCAATGTCTTCTCCGTTTTTTCAACGGAGAAGACATTGGAATAATCTAATGATTACTAATTAAGGTTTGGTTATATACATTTTGATTATTTGTGTTTTTTTTTTTTCTTTTAGTTTGTTTATATTATATGTTTGTATATATGTATTTTATTTATTTTCTTTTTTTTTTGCTGGCTCTCAGGTGTGGGCAGCCTGGGAGCGGGATTGCTGGCACCCACCGGTATAGCACTACTTCCGGTGAGTGCGGGATTTTTGTGCATGAGGCACTTAAAATAGAAGACCAGGCCCAGCACCAAGTGAATATGGGCGGCCATTAGGGTCTATTCGCCAACGGGGAGCGGCTGTGTAGGTGACAGCGTCTCCCTGATAGCGAAGAGACCTTCCATACAGGTCTATTTTGCAGAGGTTCTGCACAAAGTCAACTTTATCAGGTGGAGATAGACGGAAGTCTAGGTGCCACCTTAGACATAATAATAATAATAATAATAATAATAATAATAATAATAATAATAATAATAATATGCAAATTAACAGAAGATCTACAAAGAATTTTCTATTCGGATTGCAGGTCGACTTTGTCTCAGGAGACACAGATCTTTGGTAAGTGTGCATGACGCTGCATGATGATATCAGTTACCACGGTTGTGCAGCTCTCTACCAGTCAGTAATCATCTAGACTGATGGGAGAAGTTGGTAGTCTAGGTGATTAGTGACTTGGTGTAAGGATTAGCACAGTAAAGGCCAGCCTTTCTTGGACCGCAGAGCAATGCGATACAAAATTTGAAGTGATGAGTTACGGTAAATGGTCTGCTAATCTGCCGGTCATGCTTGGGTGTGTCGGATTCCAGCAGAAAGCTGAGTGCAGGACAGTACTGTTCCGAAAATGAAGTTTAGCGACGCAGAGTGATAATTTTTGAATGGTGTTCACTGTTTGCTCTAGGACCATCAGATGTCTTAAATGTTCTAGTTGATTTGATGTAGACGTCTTGAAGTATAATTCGTTACCTACGATTGGGCAGCACGTCGAGGGTGGCCCATACCTGTACCGGACAGGACAAGGCTCCATGTCATACTGCTTGCATTGTGACAGACTAGTTTGAGGATATGAGTAGCCACCCGGATCTCTGACTCAGACCCATAGAGAACCTCTTGATGAATTGGATCGCAGGGTACGTGTAAGAAGAGAGTGAAGTGTGAAGTTGCTACAGAATTATGTGGACATGTCACTTTACAATAAATCATTTTATTTTTTGAAAGTAATTAATGGCCAAAAAACTCAAACAGGCAAATAATGAATTTTGTGAACTCGGTTAAAACGTAGCGGTAACTTTGTCATAAGTTTTAGCAAACTTAAATTAATTAAACTTACTGGGTACTGTTTCAGGCAATTCTTTGATGAAAAGATCTGTTGAGTTGGGGTTTTCACATATTTCTTTCACTGTTTTTTCAATGTCTATTTCGGAGAGAAAATGATCCTCGCCGAGTGAGCGGAACGAAATCCCTGTACAGGACATTGGGCCGTATCTAATGTAGAAGAAAAAGGAAAAAAAAAAAATCAAAAACTGGTAGTCATTATCCGTAGATTAATTTTAAACATTGGAACATTATGGCATGGACAAAAATGCAATTAAAAGTTTAATAACAAGATCTGCTTCTTATTGAAATATCAACAAAGTAAACTATTCTTCTTGTCGTATTATTTTTCGTGCTGCATTTAAAAATTGCGGTACGTTAGTGCAACAAGGTCTAAAAAAATAGCAAGATTGGATGAGAAGTGGTAATTAAGGTTTAAAATTGGCAAAAACAAAATACTGCATGAAGGTAGCAGTAATCCTAGACTAACATACCAACTGTGGTACCACACTCAGGGTACTGGGGGAAAGGGGTTAATTGAGCAATCAGATATGAAGTCCTGTGAGTACTGCGACAGGCTGCCTGTACAACCCATGGAGCTTTGTAATTGATATACAGGAACTTTGCTAGCAGGCATAAGGAGGTGGTTGACCCATTGTATAAAGCCATGGTTAGGCGTCATCGAGAGTACTGCATACATGTCTGGGAGCCTTCATTTTACAAAGGACGAAGAGCCTGGAGCGAGCACAGAGATGGACAACGAGATTGGTGAGGGAAACAAAGGAGTGATATAATATGAGTGCTGAAACTGAACCCTCTTACCACGAAAGGGTTCAGTTTTTCAAATTTCAGCGTCTAGGCTCTAGAGCAGTGGTTTTCAACCGGAGTGCCGCGTAATTTGAGTTTAAATTACTTAAGGCTTTGAATGGTTGAGCAAGTTCAATGCTGATAAAATCCTTCTTTTTGCTCAGACTATACACATGAGGGGGCATAAATTCAAATTAAGGAAGGTTGGTTTGGGGATAAATGTACAAAAGTTTGCCTTCAGCCATTGGGTGGTTGATCCTTGTAACAAACTTCCATCTATTGTTGTACAAGGGAATAGTTTGAATAACTTTAAGCAAGAACTAAACAAACTATTGGTAGCAATGGGAAAGTGACATAGGAAGTGTTTTTTTTTTTTTCTTTTTTTTGTAGATGCTGTAATAACTTGTTTCCTTGCATCACAATACATTACTAATACTAAAACTAGCCAATGTTCCGGTTAATGTGTTGTGGGCATGTGAACATATGTCCTAATATTCTCATCGAGGGCCTGTGCCTACTGCGATAATATCCACCTGCATTCTGAGCGAGCGAATTTTTGCAAGATTATTCTGTCACGCTCCTCGAGCTTTTTTCAGGCCGTTTCATGATGTTTTCAGCATTAGTCTGGTATATTTGCAGATGAAATCAACAATCATTGACTTAGGAATGACGAACACGGTTGAAATATGACAATTAGACAGATTTGGCACCCTTGTATCAATCCGCTGCTCGATCGCGGGACTTCGTCGATCGCGGCATCTTGCATTTACAATCACACTACTATCTCCTCGAAGACCTATGAGCATATTTCTAGTGGCCTTTGACACATGGTGCCTCAATAGGATGTGACCAACTCCAAAAGGAAGGGTATCCGTATATTAAGGGCATATCTTAAACGCCTTAGTGTTTGAAAATTATATTTCTTAAACGGCCACACCACCATTTAAGGATTGCTCTGTGCAATGTTTCTGTTTTGGTATTATTTCAATTTCATCGCTAATGTTCGATTTAATTTGCTCAACTATCCCTGACTGGTTTACATAAACTTTGGAATTTCAGAAATCCTATAAAAAGAAATCGCAAACAAATAAGTCTGGCGATCATTGTGGCCAATGTATGGTACTAAAACGAGAAAATGAGATTTGGAAACATTTCCTTAAAGTCTCCGTGGAAAGTTTGGCGGTATGTGTTATGTCCCAGACAACCAAGAACCCAGACTGTTAGACACTCAGGAGGACTACAAGGCACTCAGTCAATATGCCCAGGATCTATTTTCTAGAAGGAAAACAATGATAGAAATTTACCAAAGGCAACCCCACTAGAAAGAATACAGGAGGTCAAACAAGTAAAAAAAAAAAAAAAAAAAACCTCAGCTTACAACAGAAAGTCGACTTTAGGATGATTTGGTTGGCCTACTGTCGACCCAAAATTGCACTCCCTTGTGCATTTTTTTTTTTTCCCGGGGAGGGGGGGGGGTTTGCTCTTCTCCTCTCCTCCCTATATTTTTTTATTTTTTTTTTATTTTATTATTTTTTTTATTATTTTTTTTTATTTATTTATTTATTTTTTTATATTTATTTATATATATATTTTTTATTTTTATTATTATTATTTTTTCTCTCTCTCCTCGACTCCCCATGTCGTGGGGCATGGGCATGCCCCACTTAAAATGGGGGATCACCTTCCTATCCGACCCCCTCTTGTTCCTATTTCATCCTCCCGTCTACACCCTCCCTTCCATTACTTTCTCTTGTACAGCGATTGCCCCACATGTCCAAATTTAAATCACATCAAATTTTGCCCGACCTTTTAGGCTCTCTAGAAATAGTTCTTTCAGCGTAAAACCCCACGCAGCGCTTTCTAAATGCAATTTTACTTAAATCAACAGCGATAACTCCAACCTTTATTTTAGGTCCTAGTCACCGAAATCCCAGGAAAGTAAGTGGCAGGACCTGCCAGAGTATAGTTAGTCTCTTGGTATACCCGGTTGGTGTCCCCGTCGCTAGGTATCGTAACGCCGGGTCCCACTGGGGGTCCGGCGGCCAACAGTCTGGATGAACAATGGGCACAACAAACTACATACCACATGACCCATACATTATTTTTAAACCTCTGGCATCGACAGGGTACTGTCACTCGATACATAGAACTTACACGGAGATGGGAGAAATCCCGGAGCCGTCAGACCCTCAACATACCTATACCTATACCTATACCTATGTGTTGTAGCGCCGTTTTGTTGAAACCAGACATTCTTGGTAAGTGGACACCTTTTGGTGAAGGATCGTCTCTTACAAATTCTCCCACAATATCTACATATAGGGTTCAAGTTACTGCAGACATCAGGCCTATTTTCCTTCAAACGAAAGTGGGCCTTACCATTCACGATTTAACGACTGATTAAGCATGGATCATCGTTTCCTTTCTATTGCAAAAATACTGCCAAAATTCAACCGTGTATCTAAATCACGAACGAGTAATTTTTGAACCATTTGTATTGTATACGGATGGAAACTTAAATCGATATGTAATGTTCGGAGTACACTTTGCTCCGATTTGTTCAATTTTCTTGATTGACGAATCACTGATCTTCGAAGGCGACATTCTAAAGTTCCTCTGAATCTTTAATATTTTTTGCACTATTCATTGTACTAATCCAACTCAGGTTCCATTCATTAATTAATTAATTAAATTAAATTAAATTAAATTAATTAAATTTAATTAAATTAATTAAATTCATTAATTTAATCTTACTGTTTACTTTAACATTTACGATAAAGTAAAAAAAAATATATATATATATTTTTTTTTTTTTGTTTTTCTTTATAAAGAGGTACAGAGACGTAGAGACCACATCGGTTAGAGACGTAGTTTTTTTTTTTTTAAATTTGTAAATCCAATGTATCAGGGTCTTTAGACTTTGAACGCCACCTTTTCTTCTTGGGATGTTGACGTGGCTAATTCATGTTCGTTACTCACAACAGTCGCTTGATTGAAAAAAAAAAAAAACCACCTAACAACAAAAAAAAAAATTCTATAGCAATTCCTGATGTTTGTTCGCTTTATTTTTATTGAATGTTTCGGTGTACACTACTCAATTACAGAAACCGCAGCGTCCCCGCTGCAACCGATGCGAAATGGTGGCACTTTTAAACACAAAATATCTTCTGACATAAAATTTTACTTTAGAATAGGTGTTCCTAATTAAAAAATCAATACTGTACTTCAAAGCAAGCTCACTGTATAAAGTTTAAATTAGTCTTTCTGAGATACAAGATTCACTGATTTGCTTCATCGTACAATTTCTGAATTTGGAAAATATTATTGAGTAAGAAGAGGACATTGTGATGTTGTGCCTTGGAGGGGCACAGGGAAAGCCTTGTTCCTCGAAGCTATCTACATCCTGTGGTAAAGAAGAAAATGTACATGGATTTTACAAATTCTAATATTAATTTAATCTTACTGTTTACTTTAACATTTACGATAAAGTAAAAAAAAAATATATATTTTTTTTTTTTTTTGTTTTGTTTTTCTTTATAAAGAGGTACAGATAATTTAAATCTAAGTTTAGGAACATTCCACAATAAATATATGAGACGTTTTCCTCTGAAAAGGAATGCTTTTCAATAATTCTTCAGAAAAGGCGCTTCACTGTTTTTTATTTCAGATGACGTCTGGAAAAATGCAGATTTATTATAGTTCAACGTACTTAGAAAAGTAATTTAATTCTTAATGAAACTTTGGGGGGAAAGATATTTGTGTGAAGTATATATGGTTTGGGATTGCACACTGTGGGGGGGGGGGAAGGAAATAATAGGTCTTTACTTTTTATTTTGTTGTTGTTTGTTTTTGTTTCCTCTTTTTTATATAGACCTTTTTTCTTATACTCCCATTTACACATCTGACTATGGATTCACAGGAAAATTCAGGTTCAAGGGAACTTCTCAATTACGTATAATTCCCTTCAGAAAGGCTGAGTGTTCAAGAATGACAAAAACCACACATTAATTTATAACATAACATAGTTTATTCACATATATATATATATATATATATACATATATATATATATATATATACATATATATATATATATATATATTATTCTTTTGTATTATCATTCTATTGTTTCTTAATCTGTCTTTTGTGCATCGTTAATGCCATTGTTATTGCCATGTTGGCCAATTGAACATTATACGTGCCAGTGTATATACGTTTACAATAGTTCGATTTTCTTAAGTACTGGTGTTTTATACATATAAGTATTGGCGTTAATACAATACTGGTCTTTAAGTTAGCCTTGTCTCGGTTATCTTAAATTCACATGGCCTATACATTTAGGATTTAGAAACTTATTGCGTATTGCTAAAGAAATTTTCATGATAATTACTGATGAAAATTTTTTATGTATCTGTAGAAATAGGTAATCATCAATACTATTTTATAACTATATAATAATATTTATACAATTTATACATTTTTTTTGCTTTACATCACGTGGCCGTCAATCCCCTACTTCATCGGGGGCTTTGAGTGGATTAACAGCCCATTCGATGTAATGCATTTTTTACTTACCCGTTTCTGTTTGTATCTATCACAGCTTTGCTATTTTATTTAATTCTGGATACTAAGGCCTTATGTTTATATTAAATTTCTTAATTATTGTTAGCTAAACTAGTATTAATTATGAATTAGTTAATTTTTTACAATCTCTTCAGCAACTGTGATAGAATACACAAAGCCCAACGGGTAAGCATTTTATATTGTTATACTACAACTACTTACTTAAATGTGGTCCAGTGGAGGTCGTGGAGTCGAAAAGGGAATTTCCCGCTTTTAATTTGGTTTTATGTATGGTAATTTTTATGGCGCAGTCGCATTAGCATTTCACTGTGTGCTGATGTCGCATTGGCCGAAGTCCCCGATTTTCAAGCCAATGCCTATTATGGTGGTTTGTTGTTGGTTCGATGAAATCCTGTTAAATTTCTGTAGTTTTGTGTTAACTTGTGGTTAAAATTCCTGTATTTACATGTGTATTTACATTAATTTTTACATTTGTTTTATGCCTTACCTCGGACTGTGCCGGTACCACTTTTCCAAGGCGTAACAGCACGTGTATGTCCAGAGGCAAAGCTATATACATATTTACAGCCTCTTACTATGGGTTTTTTTTTTTTTTTGTTGGGGGGGGGGAAAGCTATAAAGAAATTAAATAAAACTACTATATTAGAAAATTAAAAATAAAATACGAAATGAAACAGCATAAAAAATTCCTACATATAGGTATTACGGAACATACATAAAGGGCCTTAAATTAATTACAAAATGCACAATAGATAACAACATGGACGCTAAAACAAATAAGAATAACATGCTGTACGGGTATCACAGCATAAAAGGTACCCCGGGACCGAAAATGACCACGCGGGACCCGTCTCTTCATAACAATGGTCACTTAGCATACAATGCCGCCACACCACTAGGGAGAAAAGAAGCAAATAACCTAAAACGTCTAAACAATGAAAATATCGGGCTACACACACACAACAAATAAAACAACTCAAATTCAAAAAATGCAACAGCAAACTCTGTAAAACCTGTTCCTACATGCACAACATACACCATCAAAATTCTAAAGAAGTGCCAACATTCTGTCACACCAAAAATGTAATCTACCTAATTACATGCAGGTTATGTGGGATGCAATACATTGGACAAACAAGTACAGAACTCCACCTTCGGATGAACCTTCACAGATCACAAATAAACAGATATGATGAAAACGCTGCAACAGACGTCCAACAAAACAGGACAGACAAATACAATAACGAAATCGAATACAGACATTTCAAAATGCATGACTTCGCCAACATATCCATTGCCATTCTAAACATTATTGATAACAACACACAAAGAGGAATCATGGAAGATATGTACATTCTATTATATAAATCCCTATATCCTTATGGATTAAACAATCGATTCAACGGAAGGAACTTCGCATTCACCAGCCCAGAAATATGTACTTACAACATTTTCCAGATCAGCAAAAACTGGCAATATAATGGGATTAAAAACGGAAAATTACAGGAATACAATAAAAGCAACAGCAAAATACCAATAAATATCAATGATTTCGAAAAACTCTTAACAGAATGGGATACAGACCCCATAAACACCAAAAATATACACAACACACTATTCTCTATTAAAATAAGCAAACTTAGAGCACTTAGCAAAATAAACCAAAGGCAAAAAACTCAGAACATACACCTCAACAATATACTTGAAGATATATTTAAATTCAGAATAGGCATAAATTTCAACGTACACACTAAAAAAGAGTACTGCATAATAAAATACCAAAACCGTTTATACGACACAGTTAATATCGGTAATATCATTAATAATAACAAAAGTTACCTACCTATCAAAAACACACAAATAAAAATTACATACAGATACACCAAACCCATAGGACTAACCATCTGCAATTACAAAAACACCATTAATAAAATGAATGAAGAAGAACAACCATGTCACTGCCAGGAAAGTAGATATAAAAATTTCATCAATACACATTACAATCATATAGTAACAGGAGACCTCAATATCATCGAAGACAAAACACTAAGAGAAACAATGAAAAAGGGTACAAAATTCAGACCCAACACCCCAATTAGGTTGGATTATATAAAAAAGTCAATATACACAGATCTGTTACAATTTGCATTCAAAGCAGCACACAAAAACAATGAACCCATAGAATCATTCCAATGTTGGATAAACGCCAATACGGAAAACATATTAGAATGCTTCAGGGAAAACATAACGCTACAAAAACATAATAAAAATAACAAACACTTAAATTTAAAAACCATCAACAATAAAATTAAAGAAATACAAAACAAATTCGTTATCACTAGAACCGACAAAGCAAACAATAATTTCAGTATCATTTGCAAAAAATTCTACATAGAAGCCATTAAAGAAGAATTGCATGACAATGAAACATACAAGTACATAGACGCCAATCCAAACAGCATCAGCAAAAAAATTTTGGCCATGCATAAAAAACTAAAAATTAAAATAGACAGGATGCAATACCCCTACATTTACTGGATTCCAAAATATCACAAGATACCTACGGGAAAAAGATTCATCACTTCAGGCAAAAATAGCTACATCAAGTATACTAGTAAGATTATGGAAGACAAATTAAAAAGCATCACCAAAGAAATCGAAAACACCAGAATTATCACCAACAACAAAGAATATTTGGACGACCTAAAAAAACAAAACAATCATATAAAAAGTGTAAACACATATGACTTCAAAACCCTCTTCACAAGTATAGCACACGACAACCTAATAGAAGTACTACAGATATATTACCAAAAATATCAAAACATACTGCAATGCAAAAAACAATATTGGAATGACCTCACAAAAATCAGTGTTAAAGGCAATTACATTCTAATGCGGGGGCAGAACATATATACAAAGCAGGGGGATAGCTATGGGCTCCAGCAGTTCATGTGCCATGGCTAACCTCTACCTGTACTATTATGAAAGTAACATTACCAACAAAATAAAATTCTACAGATACATAGATGACGTACTCGTGATCAACCATGACAACTTTATAAACGTAGCAAAAAACACTTAACCAACAGACCTAAAAATTGAATGCACAAATCCAGATAATAACCAAAAAGCTGTCTACCTAGACAGCGAAATTGCCATCAACACAGACAAAATATGTACACAACACTATGACAAAAGAGACCATTTTAATTTCGAAACAATAAAACTTACACACTGGGATAGTAACATAGCTAAACATATACACGGGAATACCATAAGAAACCAAACAAACAGACTATTAAAAATATGCAGCAATATAAATAGCGGAAAGATAGCAATACAAAAACTCATCAGAACACTGGATATAAATAAAATTCCCAAACAATACAGTAGATATCATATAAAAACTGCCATATACGCTAATATCAGAAAACACCACCCCAATGTAGACCCGCATACTTTCATCAAAAACCATCTAAAAATAAAATAGTAATTACTCAAAAGAGTATCCCCAAGATTATAAGGTTTATTGCACTCAGACGAGGCTCGTCGCCTGACTGCACTACAACCTTTGCCAAAATTGAACCCCCCCCCCCCCAACAAAAAAAAAAAAAAAAAAACCCATGGTAAGAGGCTGTATATATGTATATAGCTTTGCCTCTGGACATACACGTGCTGTTACGCCTTGGAAAGTGGTACCGGCACAGTCCGAGGTAAGGCATAAAACAAATGTAAAAATTAATGTAAATACACATGTAAATACAGGAATTTTAACCACAAGTTAACACAAAACTACAGAAATTTAACAGGATTTCATCGAACCAACAACAAACCACCATAATAGGCATTGGCTTGAAAATCGGGGACTTCGGCCAATGCGACATCAGCACACAGTGAAATGCTAATGCGACTGCGCCATAAAAATTACCATACATAAAACCAAATTAAAAGCGGGAAATTCCCTTTTCGACTCCACGACCTCCACTGGACCACATTTAAGTAAGTAGTTGTAGTATAACAATATAAAATGCTTACCCGTTGGGCTTTGTGTATTCTATCACAGTTGCTGAAGAGATTGTAAAAAATTAACTAATTCATAATTAATACTAGATCAGCTAACAATAATTAAGAAATTTAATATAAACATAAGTCCTTAGTATCCAGAATTAAATAAAATAGCAAAGCTGTGATAGATACAAACAGAAACGGGTAAGTAAAAAATGCATTACATCGAATGGGCTGTTAATCCACTCAAAGCCCCCGATGAAGTAGGGGATTGACGGCCACGTGATGTAAAGCAAAAAAAATGTATAAATTGTATAAATATTATTATATAGTTATAAAATAGTATTGATGATTACCTATTTCTACAGATACATAAAAAATTTTCATCAGTAATTATCATGAAAATTTCTTTAGCAATACGCAATAAGTTTCTAAATCCTAAATGTATAGGCCATGTGAATTTAAGATAACCGAGACAAGGCTAACTTAAAGACCAGTATTGTATTAACGCCAATACCTATATGTATAAAACACCAGTACTTAAGAAAATCGAACTATTGTAAACGTATATATATATATATATATATACAACATGATAACGTGATCAAAACTCAAGCACATACTAATATTATTCAAATTTGCCTATGTAGCATCAGATATACAGGGTGTTTCAGTTAAACGTTTCAGAACTTCTAAGAGGGGTAGGGTACATCCTGACAACTCGAAATCATATAGCAATGTGGGGTCGGAAATGCTTTCCTGAAGCGGTGTTGTACACAGAAGCACCATAAAGAAAAGAGACCGTAAGTGAGAAATCGTTTTAATAATACATGAAAAGAAGCAAAAGGTACATGGATTAAAGTAAGTGTTCCAAGTTTCTTCCACGGGCTACAATGCACGCCTCACATCTCCGACGCATGGACATCCGAACATTCTGGAATACTCCAGGCAGCGTGTCCAGACACAGCAACCGGAGGATTATGCACCTCGTATTGCTTTCGCGCAGTGGTACCTTGGAAAATGTGCTACAAATCCCCTTTTTCCTGCTGAAGTGTTGTTTTCCGATGAGGCATCCTTCACAAGGGAAGGAATTTTCAACACGCATAACGACCATATCTGGGCGGTCGAGAACCCGCATGCAATACGACGTCGTGCAGCACAGATTCGATTTTCGGTCAATGTATTTGCCGGTATTATGGGAGATCACCTCATCGGACATTACCTGTTACCGTGTCGTCTAACCGGACCTATCTACTTGACCTTTCTCCAGCAAGTATTGCCACAACTTTTGAGAGATGAACAGATTTCTGCATCGACGCAACAGACAATGTGGTTCCAACACGATGGAGCCCCTGCCCATTATAGCGGAGATGTTCGTAACTACCTGGATGTCACATTTGGTCAACAGTGGATCGGACGTGGTGGTCCCGTGCGTTGGCCTGCTCGGTCATCCGACCTATCATGTCTTGATTTTTATTTCTGGGGTCATATGAAATCGCTAGTTTATGACACCCCTGTTGACAATGCTGAGGAGCTGGTTGCAAGAATCGCAGTAGCTGCCGAAGAAATTCGAAATTCGCCTGGAGTATTCCAGAATGTTCGGATGTCCATGCGTCGGAGATGTGAGGCGTGCATTGTAGCCCGTGGAAGAAACTTCGAACACTTACTTTAATCCATGTACCTTTTGCTTCTTTTCATGTATTATTAAAACGATTTCTCACTTACGGTCTCTTTTCTTTATGGTGCTTCTGTGTACAACACCGCTTCAGGAAAGCATTTCCGACCCCACATTGCTATATGATTTCGAGTTGTCAGGATGTACCCTACCCCTCTTAGAAGTTCTGAAACGTTTAACTGAAACACCCTGTATATGCAATTTAATACATTGGGTTTACATTAGAAGGGTTATTTCTTTCTAAACAACAAACTTAATATCCTTACAGAAAACTGCTATAGTTTGTTCTTTCTTTACAAATGAATAATGAATACTTAAGAGGATTAGTTAACACCCTTTCTCCTATGTAAATCAAATTCTTACCTTATAAATTGATTTAGGAATTTCACTCTTAACTTCCGTTTTAATTAGTGCCCCATTTTGTCTTGGAGAATATGATATCACAAACTTTCCCTAATCAAGACAGATAGTACATTTCACATCAATTTCTGGACTAGTGCTGGTCCAAAGAGTTAGCTACATTCAGAAGGCTATTTCTTTCTCTGTATTTCTCTACCCTTCCCTTCCAAAATATATCACACATATATGTTATACAATAACTAATAACAAATATCAAATTTCACTCATTTACCTTTCTGCATATGTCTAATTATACATTAATCAAAACCTATATCTGATTTTTCTCTATATTTATGTATATATATTTATATTTTTGTACATCCTTCCCTTAACATCTTTCTGAACTTCTACTAATCTGATATTAGAGTTCCTAAAAGTCCTTTATACCTAAGTGAGAATACTTTATAACTAGTCACTTAATTTTTCGAATCGGACTTCTCCGTTTTGGGGCCTTCAGCTCCTTGTTTGGGAATGGCATCATCGTTTGCCAAGGGCATTCATCTCAGGACTTCTAGAAGGTTTTCGTGCGGATCACGGTTCTGCTACTTTGCTTAAACTCCCTGTGCCATCTGGTCTGGGCTGGCACTTTGTTGTACGATCATACGCCTTCGTTACGGTGACTTCTATCTTTCCTTCTGCTTTGCTCCGTCCGCTCTAGGCTGGCACTTTGCCTTCACGCCTGTTAGTTTCTATACTGGAGCTGCTTCATACCGTCTCCGACATCGGAACTCGATGTCTTAATCGAAACGGGCTTCTTCCCTTTCCAGGCACTTTTCCTTCGCTGATTTCTATCATTCCATTCCTTTACTTTCTCCGTTACTTTTCTCTTTCTCTCCCACTACCCTGCTCTACCTTTTCATTAAAAACTCATTCACAAAAATATTTCACAGCGCCCCTCTCACTCCGGTTCTCTCTTTTTGTTCATCTCAATCCCGTACGGCCTCCATATGCCAGGCCGCCTTAGTTCCGGGTCTTAACCAATCTTCTCAATTTATCCAATTTTCACTCTGTCCTATTCGCCCATTTTATCCTTTCTCAAGCTGTCTCTTCAGTGCTCTATCCAACTCCTCACTTTAAGAAATTTGTAAATTTTTCCATGCAGTCCGTCGCTTTGAAGTCAGCCGCTTATGGTTATACTTTAGCAGATTTATTTCACAAGATGTACAAAACTTCCCGTCACCGACAGCCAGACGCCAGTCTTAACTCTAATTCCAGCCTTTGTCCCGTATTTTCTACCCGTCTCGTCTGCAGATGTCACCGATCATAGGAATGTCCCGACAAACTCAGTCCTTTGCTGTATTGTTCTTTCGGAGCCATAATTATTCACACGTACTCGCCAATAGCCGCTGCTACCTGTTTCCATTGTTTTCGTGCGACCTGTGTGCTGGGAGCTGAAGCTCGCCCCTTCTGCTACTAGTCTCTAATGCTTATCCCCCTACCTTGTAACCTTGTCTAAATTTAATCTCTTGCGAGTGACCCCATTATCTTAGTAATATTTGTGACTGGTAATGTTTCGCTGCCCCATATTGCTATATCAGAAGTTTACTTTTAATAAATCTCACTCTTCTATAAAATATTTTACTTGTAAGATTTTACATCTTACAACACATTGTCCTACCACAATGATGATGGAATCCCCATTGAGGTTTAGTTCAATAAAATCTAATAAGTATTTCAAGCGATTTGCGTTCATAACGCTGAACTCGAAATATTCTACTTGTTTAAAATCTGAAATAATAATGTTGATATTTGTGTATCCAATGCGGTCATCGCAATTATTAATAGGCCTTATTTCATCTAATTATTGCTCACTTACTTTTAAACTTAACTAGTTTACATTTATAGTAAATTTGACAAATATCCTTACTTTTTGCTGCTTGCAGATAATACTTGTCTCTGTCAAAATCCTAAATGAAAATGAGTAAAACGTTTTCTGCCCTACTCATGAATTTACTTCTGTGAAGCACAAACAGGTTTCTCGTTAGCCTTGTGAGAATACATCCCGGATTATATTAGCTCTAAGTGTCCGTTATATACGCTGTCATAGCTTAGATACGGCGGATGCATGCATGACCTTCAGAGAGTTTGAACTCGAGGCACTTACGCAATTTGTAAAACAAAGTTGGGAAATTACAGTTTGACTTATTATTTTATTTTGGTTATTATTGAACTTTTCCTTCATTTCTCCATTGTAGCAAACAACTTTTGCTTTGATGGCGTCATTGTTTTTTTGACAAGAAGAATAAACCAACTGTCTAGTTAATAATAGTGTTTATTTACTGTGATTTTCGTTAATGAATACAAAATCACAGTAAATAAACACTGTTATTTACTCTGAAAGTTGGATTGGTGTACTTACAAAATTTGGAAGCGTATATAATAATCGGTGTCAATAGCAGCAATTTTTCAAACTTTTGGTTCTCGTAAAGTCAACCGAAACAAATGAAGGTGAAAGCTGATAACACCAGAAAGGTATACATTGAAAAAACAGTCAGATAGGTCAAAAAATAAATTATAGATACCTCTCAATGTTCCTTGAAGATAGTTATGAAAGCTAAGTGAGCACTGTCTTTTGGAAATGTTAGATATCCGCAGTAGATAGCCCCGTAAGTGCTCCCATGTATCGGGAAATGAGTGAAGATGAGGTAGACCAGTAGAGCACAATGTGCAAATACAGGTTCAAAGTAGTCAGAGTAATACTAAAATACATATACGCTTTGTATACAGGGTGGTCCATAAGTAAAGAAACATGCTAGCACAATTAGTGACAAACAACAGAATTGCAAAACTGTTGTCTTTTGGACACAGGTCGCTACTCAATGCAAAATTTCTCAGAAATAATATCAGATTCTCTAGCTGTTGATTGCTGAAATTCCAGCAGAGACCCCGGCTACTATTAAATATTTTGTCCTGTACGAATACCCAGAAAAGTAATCACAGGCTATTAAGCCAGATAGCGGTACGTGCCGCACACAAAGCTGCCAGAAGCACGGTGATGTTATCACTCCAGTCATCATATTGATTGTGGTTATCAGTCATTTCCAGACAATAATGTCTGGTAAACGCTGTATTTTCAGCTGTTCAGCAAGCTGCGTGGTCCTTAACTGATGGGGAGATGGTGTTTACTGTTGGCCCACTTCAGCAGCCAGAATTCAGTCGCATATGGGTAGGGGTGGCTGACGCCCACAATTCAGCACCATACAATATGGCCGAATACACCGTTGTTCTTATGTATCTTGCGGTTGTCAAAGTTTTTTAACGTGCAAGAGGTGTTGTTTGGTTATCCAACGTAAAGAGTTTAATCTCTTTACAATCCCGTCAACATGGGCCGGGAATGGAAGTTTGGTGTCAATTATTACTTCCAGATCTCTATGAGTCGTGACAGTTGGGACAGGTGTCCCATTTATTCTGGATATACGAGTGTAGGTGGTTTTTTGTAGGGTATATCATTATTACAGTCTTCTGTGGATTTAGGCTATGCCAAATTTTTCTAAGTACTATATATTAATAGCTCCATAATCTTATGATTGATCTGGTCACACACTGCACTGTTAAACAAGTCTGGTTGGATGGCCATCAATATCTTAATATCATCTGCATATACATCCCTTCCCTCGTAGAAAAGAATCATAATTGCGGTAAAGAGGAGTCCAGATTAGACGCCGCCCTGTAGAACACCTGCATGGACTAGTCGTTGGAGGATCTGACTGTCTGTATGAAAATAAATAGATCGACACGTTAGTAGGGACTGCTGGAACTTGAGCAGGTTTCCTTTTATTTGGAAGGCGTGCTGCAGCAGATGTAGTAGGGCATGTACATTGAGACTATCGAAGGCGGCCTTTCTATCAGCATATATTATTGCAACTTGACTTTAGACTTGAAAAGCGTTCAGTATCGCGGTCTGCACTGTAAGGAGGTTCGTTGTACTTGGCCTGTTAGATCAACTATAGCATAACACAATGAATTTGTTGAGGATGCTGGCCAGGATCTGAAGCGTCAACTTTGGGAGTAGAACTTCCTCCAGTATTTTCAAGAGTGTAGATGCAATAGATATAGGCCTGTAGTACTTCATGTGGTTAGGGTTTGAAATTTTTGGCATAGAATTGATAGCATACTTATTCCAGTTTTCAGGGAAATTTTTATTTATTTATTTTTTTTTTATGTGAACCCCAAACACGAGAGGTATTAGGACCTATACTACTTGGTACCGTGCTTGGGTTTGAGGTTAAGAAGGCGAAAGAAGATATTTGTTGACATTGGACTTGAACTTCTGTAGATTGTAATTTTCAGGAAATACGTATGAAGGAAGGTTGTTCCAGAAAACGGCAGTTGAATGAATAAATGAGGAAGATGAAAAGTTGGTTCTGTGGGTTTGAAGTTGGACAGTAAATGGTTGTTGGCTGGTGGCGGCACGTGTTCGGACTGTTTTGAAAGAGAGAGCAGGAATTATAGAAGCCAATTCAGAAGAACAGTGCCCATGGAAGTATCTGTAGAAGAGGCATGCAGCAGAAACAGTGCGTCTATGACAAAGCGAGTGGAGAGACTCTGTTAGAGATCAATCATTAATTAACCTAACTGCCCTCTCCTGAATGGAATCAAGAAGCCGGAGAGAGGTTTTGGGGGCACCACCCCAGATATGGGAACAATATTCCATGGCAGGGCGAATTTGCGATTTATACAGAGTGAGCAGCTGTTTGGAAGAAAAGTAACGCCGAGAGCGAAAAAGAAAACCAAGTTTTTTAGATGCAGAGGAAGCAATATTTGTAATGTGCTTGTGCCAAGAGAGATTAGAAGTCAGGGTTATCCCCAAAAGAGATATATCATTTTGCCTAGAAATCGGAGTGTCACTAAAGATAAGCATAGGAGTAGAAGAATCCTTTTTGCGACATATAAGACAAGACTGAGTTTTAGAAGGGTTGAAATCAACTAAGTTGTCTTTGCCCCACTGGAGAATTACCTGAAGATCGGCATTTAAGGAATTGGTAGCAGATTTTCGAGAAGTTGAAGCTGATTGAGCAGGACAAGGTTTCTCAAAGTGGAAAGTTGAATGCAATGTGCTATCATCGGCAAAACTATCGATAGGATTTCCAGTCAATGGAAGAAGGACACTGATATACAAGAGGAAAAGAGTGGGGGAAAGAACTGAACCTTGGGGGACACCGGCATTAGTGGAGAAGTTAGAAGACAGAGAGCCATCTACCATCACCCTCAGTGAGCGATCAGAAAGAAAACTGGATAACCAATTACTAAAAACAGTTGGAAAACCATAAGATGGAAGCTTGTTTAGAAGACCTTTATGCCAAACACGATCAAAAGCCTTTGAGATGTCAAGAGCAACTACTTGTATTTCACCGAACCTTTCCATTGAATTAGTCCATAAATGGGTAACATAAGCCAGAATATCTCCAGTGGATCGACACTGACGGAATCCATACTGGTGATCGTTGATCAGACTGAAGGTTTCTAGGTAGTTTAAGAGTTGGCGGTTAATTGATTTCTCCATTACTTTAGAAAGAGTAGAAGTAATTGCAATGGGACGATAATTGGATGGGAGGGATTTGTCACCCTTTTTAGGAACTGGCTGGATATGAGCAAATTTCCAAGCAGAAGGAAAAACACCTTTGGAATAAGAAAGTGAAAAAAGGCGGCAAAGAATAGGAGTAAGTTCAGGAGCACAGGTTTTGAGAACAAGTGGAGAAATACCATCAGGACCTGGAGCTTTCTTAGCATCAAGATTCATCAAAATCCTTCTGATATCCTTTTGACGGAAGACAACAGAAGGCATTGAATGGAGCGTGTTGGGAATGGTGGGAGGTGTTTTACCAAGATCATTAATACATGAGCTGGAAGAAAAATGGGATGCTAGCAGGTCAGCTTTATCCTTGTCTGAAGTGGCAACCGAACCATCTGGTTTGGACAGAGGTGGGAGTAAAGATGGGCAAAAGTAGCGGCCAATAGCTTTGGCAAGAGACCAGAATGCTCGGCTACCATTAGGGCAAGAAGCAAGTTTTCTACTCTTAGCCTGTTCAAACTCTAGTTTGGACTGGTTAATAACTGCTTTACAACTGTTGCGAGCTTTGGTGTAGGCAGAAAATGAAACTGAAGAATTAGAAACAAGCCAATTACGATATGCAACATTCTTCTCATGGACAGCCTTAGCACATTTATTGGAAAACCAAGGTTTAGATAAAGGACGAGATTTTAAAGTGGAGTGTGGGATAAAGGATTCCATTCCTGCAAGAATAATTTCACTGACACGATCTGAGCAAACGTTGACATCAGAAGTTTTGAAACAGTAATCCGACCAAGGAAAAGAAGAAAAGAAGTCTCGCAGGTCATCCCATTTTGCATTCTTGTAATGCCAAACAACACGGGGTTGGGAATAGCCATGAGATAAAGGCTCCAATGGAGAAGAGACAATCACCAAGTTGTGATCTGAAGTGCCTAAAGGACCTGTCACTTCGACCGTGTACTTAGAAGGGTTGTTTGTTAGAAAAAGATCAAGCGTATTGGCTGTATGATTAGGATTGTCCGGTATTCTTGTAGGTAAATGAACAATCTGTGCTAGGTCATTAGTAATTGCAAAAGCCTCAGCATCTCGACCTGCTAGGTCGGTGTGACTAGAAAACGGAAGCCAGCTGGAGTTGTGAACATTAAAATCACCAAGGAAAATTACTTCACTGTTAGGAAAGTTGGACTGGAGAAAGTCAAGTTGCAAAGAGAGGAAGTCAAAGAGCTCCAAGTGATTAGTGGAGTTGGGAGAACGGTAGAGACAACAGATGAATTTGACACAATGAGGTAGAGAGATTTTAAGCCAGAGAAGATCAAAGAGAGGAGATTCCAAATTGCCAAGTCTCTGACAGGGAATATCAAATATTATTAACAAATATAGAGTTATAATGAATAAACTGGAAAACGTCACAGGTCATATGGTATTTGTTATAAACTGTCTCCAAGTTTAATGGCTGTGCTATTTTTAAAATAATTCAAATTAAATTCATTAAATTCTTACGCTTTTCAAATTGCCTTGCCTTTCACGTCGAAACTACGGAGCTCTCGTGGTCGCTTCAGAATTTTCGTGTTCACTCCAGTCGACAACTCCGTGGATCGCATTTTGTCTACAATATCTTAAACTCAATTATCGATTCTCCATCTCCTCTTGAAAAAATACCTTTATGTATAGCTGGCTTGAATTCTGGTTATAAAACTAATATATCTCTGCCTGTCCCTCATTCTCAACACTTACTTGAAAGTCCTCTGTTTCATTTCCTTCAGGTATTCAATAATCACAACATTGATTTTACACTTAAACCTTCTATGTATAAGAAATTGCTCTTTGCCCTGTTTCGTTAATTCAAATTTTGTATACATTTAATACTAGTGACCGCTTTGCATTGGTTCTCTGTAATTCTCATCGTTCTCACCATTATCTAGGGGTTGTCTGCGTGTACTGTGGGTTTGTAAATATATTTATGTTGCTTTAGATCAGCAGCAGTTCCTTTCTTTAAAACCGAGGCAGACATCACCCGAAATGGTATTTTTAGATGGATACCTCCTCTCGTTACATCTTTTCATTTTATTTACTTCTTCAATCATTACAAATCAGATGAAAACCGTCTGCATAGAAGCAAAAAATTATGATGGATTTGTAAAGATCAAAACTTTGTTTTCGATTTTCTCCTTTCTCTGTATTTTCTCTTATTTTGTCAAGAAACACGCTCGACAGCAACGCTGGTGATATCAAACAAAGTCTTTACAAACTCACCTTGGACAATATATCATTCATTATCAATAATGTGAAGTGAGCAAGCTCGTTGCTAAAAACTTATTAAATCTTATTGCTCAAAAATAATGAAAATAATTAATAAAAAAATATTACAAATGTCTTATTGCTTAAAAATAATGTAAATACTTCTAAATATGGTTTAAATGTTCAAGTAAGTATAATGCTATTCTTTTTTTTGTCTTTTATATACAATATCAGTGGACAAGTGATACATCAGCACAACTCAAAACAGAAGTAAATTCATGGATGCAATTACTGACAGATAAAATCATTAAAAAAAAAAGAAAGTTCTCGACTTTAACCCCGTAATCTTTTACTAACAAAGGTAATGATGAAATAAATGATACTTAATACAATGAGCTCTTTTTTTTCTAAAATTTCTCAGGGGAAATCCTAAAACTAGTTTCTTGCTACACAATAAGTTGAGAAACCTGACAGTTTGCAAATCACAAGAAGTGAAAACAGGCTTCACACGCAGATAATAAAAACTCATTCGAAAACAAACCGGAGAAATACCAAAGAAAACAGTTCAGAAATTCCAGCACGTTAAACAACCTATATATACCCTTGATGTGATTTTTCGATAATTCACCTTTCCGTGGTATTTGGAACTAAATAAAATATCGCCTCCTTAAAAACATCAGATTTCCCTGATGCAGCAGTCAAAAATTGTAAAAATGCTTCTTCCCCTGCGAACGATAGTTCTTCCCTAATAAATTATTTTTTCGAGACTGTTTTTGGAACACCCTGCCCCGCTCTATCAAATTTCTTATAGTTTTCGTCCACTACTACGTGCAGAGTGTTAATTCATTGCGCGCATATTAATAAAATAATCAAACACCACGTACCTCACCTGTGCCTACCCTTTAATAATTTGTTGTCCGTCCTTAATTAACCTTGTTCAAACTATCCACTTCCATGACGCCATAAGGAAATTTGTTCTTCGTTCGAACTGAAGTTGTGAAATGCTCTGGCAATGCGATGCGAAACAAGACCCAAATAATAAAACATAATCACGTACAAAAGAGAGGGAATTTTAATGAGGAAACATTCGAGGAAATCACGGATTGTGAATTGCTTACCACATGACAAACTTTTGTAAAATAATCACGAGTTTTAACACTCATTTTGGCTACTGAATTATAGAGGCTGTTATTTTTAGTTTATTATGCTTTAAAACTTCATGTTCGCTTGTGATTACTGCTAGGTTGGAGAGATGTTTTAAATGGCGAAGGACACTTTTTGTACTCTTTTGTTTTAAATTAATAGAGCAGCTATTATTTGTGTTTCCCTAATAAAGTAAGTTCAACCGGTTTCCTCTGTGCCCAGAATTTCTTAATTTTTCAAAACGAGATTGAAAACGGAAGAATTCTGCTGCCATTTTTCATTGCATGGATTTTTCATTCATTCATTCGTTATTTATTTAAACACAATTTTATACATTCACAAGATATAAGAAATATCAAAGATATTAAATATGTTGAGACATACATAGGAACTGACATACATACTGGGGGTAAACAAGATCACATTTTCAATATTGGAATTTGCATTATGGTATTCAGATACATAAAAATTTATATAGATAGAAATTTAGTATATTTTTTAGTGTATATTTACATTATTGATTTGCTTATTTGGCATCACATATTAGTTCCCCCCCCCACAATACTGTGCGATAAAACTGTCTCAAAATGCAGAACAAATATTTAAATAAAACTATGTATGTACGTATGTATATATTTCTTGTTTTGGGTGGCCCCGAAGGCATAAGTCATGCTCCCTCTACCTTGCAAATCTATGGCGAAAACAATATTTTGTCAAAAGGCCTGATTATATTTGACAAAACAATACTTTGTCAAAAGTCGCTTCTTAGAGCCTGTCCCTAATCCGTAGAGCCGGATCTGATTTTACTATCAAATGCAAGTGCACAAGTGTATGCATCCATTGGAGTAAAAGTGTAAAGTGTAAAGTGTGTTTGGTGTTAAGCGGCACCGGGGGTTTCCCCCATCTCCGCATTGCTTGCATTGTGATGGGTGTGCCAGTTTACTGGAAATGCCAGAGATTTAAAAGTGTATGGATTTTGTACATGTGTAGTGTCGTGTACCGTTGTTCATCTGGTCATTTAGCCGCTGGACCCCTACTGAGGCCCAACGTTGCCCCACTTTAGCCCAGTGGAGGCAGACCAGGAAACACCAGTCGACTAAGATTTACTCTGGCAGGTCCTGCCACCTAATTTCCTGAGATTTCAGTGGCTAGGACCTTAAAAAAAAATATATATATATATATAAATATATATATATATACACCCATGTGTGGCATGTATAAATACATATACACGCCACACACAAATACACACACACACACACACACCCTCTATGCGCTTGCGTGGCAGGGAGGCGCTACGAATGAGAGGCCGAAAGTAGTGGGCGAAGGTGATTTTAGATTGTGTGGGGCATTGCGTGCAGGTAGAGTGGGGGAGTAGATTGAAGACTGGGGGTGGAAAGGCAGAGACATGGAGCCGATAGAGAAGACAGCTCCAGTTTACAGTGGGGCAAGCCCATGCCCCACCAGAGAGTAAGAATGGGGGTGGCGCGTGGGGGGGATACGGTGGAACCGTCACCTCCCCTACCCGCCGGGGAGAGGTGGAATAGTTGAGCCAGGCAAGGGAGCTGGCTCAGGTCACCAATACGGCGTGCATGCAGAGACTGCGATTTGTTCATGTGGCATTTGATATAGACTAGTAGGATTGAGCCGCTTGTAGGATTTAACTCCTCTTCTCTGATGTCCGTGTGAGTCAAGTTTGGTCGCCTATTTGGAGGTCGCTCTTTGGAAATGGGACCCGTCCAGTTAAATCAGATTTTAGCATCCATAGGATAATGCGTAGAGGGCTGCTCGCCGCTTTTGGTGTATACTCCGTCTGTAGATCAAGATTGAGTATTCAAGAAGCAAATCCTGGTCCCTTTGATGCTGGAGATGTAGGTTCAATAAGGCTGTCAATTCAGTGCAATTAATGCAGCATTTGTTGAGTAGTCGCTCAAGGGACCCATGTCCCGTCCATGGATATTTGGAAGAGTAGGATTTATTGTCCATTAGGCCAGATTCCGTTGTTGTTTGGGAGAATGGATCTGTCAACCAGAATGCAAGTCCGGGTCGTATATTGTGCACGGAGGCTGTGCTTGCTCTTTTGTTTGGAGGTTGCCCTTGGGAGCCATGTCCCGTCGGTGAGTCAATTTGCAGAGAAAAGGAAGTGAGTATGGTTGAGGTGAGTTTCAGTTCTGCCATGATGTCCAGCGTTATCCACTGGGGTAGAATTGGGAAGTTCTCCTCCCATACTCCTCCTGTGACACGTGTTACGTTTGGTTATAGTTGGTGATGAGTTGGGATATTTAATGGTCCTACCCCAGTAATCTGGTATGGATGGAATTATAAAAGTTTCCACTTGATCATGGAGCTTTCAGATTTGGAGTGCGTGGAGTACTACATTTGTCCTTGTTGTTCGTGATTTGGAGGCAGTGGAAGGGTTAGTCGTCTAGTGTATAGGCTCTGAGCATATTCAGTTAAGGCTTTGTAGGTTGTCCCATCCTCGAGCAGGTGGTGCTCCTGGTCTTTAGGGTTGCAGCGCACTTGTGTGATCAACTGGGCACGTAGATCATCATACAGTTCACACTCATGCATCTGGTGATCCCAGGTCTCGGGGGAGCCACAGGCACATGCAGGATTGTTTGCGATTCCAAGGAGATGAAGCTTGTGACGGATTGCTCCGTGTCCTGTAAGGAGGTAGGTGACATGCAGTCCGGGGCAAAACCATGTCGGAAATATAGGGTACACTTGCTCTAGATTTGGAAGGAACTTTCGCGTGACTTCTCCCTTATCAGAGTCTGTCCAGCGCTGTTGCCAGATTGATCGGAGGTAGATTTGAAGCTTGTCTTCTCGGCTTTCCAATTGCTTGTCGGATCTGTTGTATGGTCCAGATATGTTGTAACCTTTCCCCGTCAAAGCTGCTGCAGCATGCCTGTTCGGGTAGCCTCGATGTCGAGGGGCAGAGCCCCTGTAATCACTTGCAGTGCGTGGGTCGACACTGTTTTGCATGCACAGGTGAGGGTCAATAAGATCGGTCTATGTATAATTTCAAGCCGTCGGCGATTTACCACGGTTGAGGCTTTGTGGTACCATGCGCCAGAGGCATATGTGATTGCCGGGATGATTGCTGCTTTATAGAGGGTCGCCGGAATACTCCTTTTCAGCTCCCAGTCTCGGCTTGTAACTCTGGCGAGCATGGCTGCATAATTTTTTATCTTATTCTGCACATACTTTAGGTGTGTAGTGAACGACCGGTTCCTATCCAGGATAACTCCCAAGTATTTCAGTTCAGTAACTAGCTTGATAGTTCTGTGTTGTATTCTAATCTGTGGTGATCTGGTTGGGGTTAGGTAACCCTTCAGTAGGATGGATTGAGTTTTGGTGGGCGAGATTGTGAGACGGTGCCTTTCCGTCCATTCTCGGAGTTTGGTTAGCGCTGTGTTTGCAAGAATTTCCATTTGGGCTCTTGAGTCTGCGGCTAGCACCAGGGAAAGGTCATCGGCATACGCCAGTGTTTGTACGTCCCCTAGGTCGAGGTGGAGAAACTCGTCCAAGACAAAGTTCCACAGGAGGGGACCCAATACAGAGCCCTGCGGGCATCCCCGGTGTACTTGGCGCTCGACCCTGCAGTATGGCGCCTGAACCAAGACCCTGCTTCCGCTCAGGTAGCTTTTTATGCAGCTGTACAGATTTATCGGCAGATGAGCTGCCCTGAGTCTTGCGAGGACGCTCGGCCACCAAAGGGCATCGAACGCCTCCGCAAAGTCGATAGAGATGAGAAGTAGATATTTCTGTGAACAGTTTTCTGCCATGTTCAGGATGCGCTCCAGTGGGTCCAGGGTGGATTTTCCTGACTTGAAGCCATATTGTCCGTTTGCAGGAAGGTTTGCTGTAGAGTAGTGTATTTCGATTCTCTGTTTGAGCAGTTGTTCTAGCACTTTACTGAGCACAGAGAGGAGTGCAATTGGTCGGTAGGATTCTGGTAAATGTGGCTGTTTAGTTGGATTTTTGAGAATTAGTTTCATGCTAGCAACTTTCCAATCTGAGGGGAATGCGCCAGAGTGAAGACAGTGGTTGTACAGTTCCAAGAGCAGGTCCGGGGTAAATTCGGCCACCTTCTTGACCAGTTCTGGCTCAAGCATGTCGAGTCCAGGGGTTCTTTTGTTTCTAATTTTGTTTATGGCAATTTGGAGTTCTAGGTGAGTAAAGGGATCCTCTACCTGGGGCGACTGGTAGGCCTCATTGGCCTGGCATACCTGTTGTTGTTCAGGGGTGTTGTCTCCTGCTACAGGTTTGAAATTTGCATTTAATATATTATTGATGGTGTCCTGCCAGTTGTTGGTCATGGTGCCTTGGGAGGTGATGGTGGAGGGTATCACCTCTCCCCTGGGCAGCTTATTTGTAGTTATTCGGTAAATGATGCTCCATGGGCTCGAGTTGCCCACAGTGGAGACTAGATGCTCCCAGGACAGCTTTTTCCGTTGCCTGATCATTGCAGTGTATGTGTTTCTGGCCTCCCTGTACTGTTGCCTGAGGAACTCTACCTCATGGGGGGACCAAGTTCGTCTGGCTCTTTGGAAGGCGCGCCTCTTCTGATTCGTGGTTCTCCTGAGCATGTCGAGTTACCGCGACCACCATGGGACAGCGCTGGGCATCGGGATCCTCTTCTTGATTGTTTGATTAGCTGCACTCACAATGGCTTTGGTGACCGCACGTTGGTGTTGATCCAGGGATTGGTTCTGTAGTTGGTCGGTTGTCAAATTGTATACATTGTTGATGATGGGGACTTTGAACGCATCCCAGTTGGCTTTGTTAACTGCGTACCTGTTCTGTTTGAAGCTGTTTATTGGAGCTCGGTAGAATGATCTTTGCATGGTGAAGGTGATGGCCCTGTGGTCAGAGCTGGTCCAGTCCTCCTGCACCGTCCAGTCTGTCAAGTGGCCGGCAAGGGTTCTGGTAGTCATGGTGGCCTCCCATAGGGTTGAGCTGAATGTGGGAAGGTTGTTAGAACGATTAATGACAACAAAGCTGCTGTTTGCCAGGAACTCCTCCATATGCTGGTCGTTTCTAGAGCCTCTGCGCTCCGGAGTCTCGCTATGCCACAGGGGCGAGCGGCAGTTGAGGTCAGCAGAGACAAGAATTTTTGCTCCTGAGAGTTCAGTTTGGACTTGTTGTAAGTACTGAATTGCTGGAAGGATATCCTCCCCTGGATGGCAGTATAGTGAGATCGCATAGAGTTCCCCTAGGGAGGAGACGATGTGTGCACAGGAGGCCCACTCAGAGCACAGGTGCGAGATCTTAGTGACCGTTATATCCGGATTCCTGACCACCACCGCAGCCCAGGGGGTTGCGCCATCCACCTGGACGATCTTGTAGTTAGGTGGATATCCCCGGACAGCGCCCGCACAGGTGTAGGGTTCCTGTAGCAGGAGGATGTCGAGGTTTTCCTCCTCAGCCTTCTGTCTGATCTGTCCAGCTACAGCAATTGCTCGGTGTGCGTTAAGTAGGAGGAATTTCATGCAGCTGGTGTTATGTCTTTTAGGCAGAGTCCCCATAATGGATTCTTAGTTGTTGGGCACTTCTTGCTTTAATATAGACAGGGCATTTGTTATCTCTGGTTGAATGTGCGTGGGGAAGCTTTTGCCACTTGCAATTTGCACAGACTGGATCATATTCTCTGTTGGGGCAATTTCCAAAGTTGTGCCCTTTCTCAGCACAGTGTCCACGGGTTGCCTCCCGTTGAGCACATGTGTGAGTGGTGTGGCCGAATCGGCAACACCGGAAGCACTTTGGCACGGCAATGTGCTCCCTGAAGCGATGTGAGCTCCATTTGATGTATAGTCTCTCTTGTTTTGTTATGAGTTTCCATGCATCAGGGGCCAGCCCGACCACCCAGTTTGTCCGGTTGTCATTCCTACTCTTGGTTTGGTGCTTGGGCATTAGTAGGGTAGTATGGTCTCTATTGGAGTAAGGTGTAAGGTGTAAGGTGTAAGGTATATTGATGTCATGCGGCACCAGGGGTTTCCCCCATCTCCGCGTTGCTTTCACTGTGGGTGTACCAGCTTGCTGGGAATGCCAGAGATTTAAAAGTGTGTGGGTATTGTACATGTGTAATGTCGTGTACCGTTGTTCATCTGGTCATTTAGCCGCTGGGCCCCTGTTGGAGCCCAACGTTGCCCCACCTTCGCCCCGTGGAGGCAGACCAGGAACCCAGTAGACTTAGTTACTCTGGCAGGTCCTGCCGCTTAGTTTCCTGAGATTTCGGCGGCTAGGACCTTTAAAAAAAAAAAAAAAAAATCATAATATGTATTTATATGCACATGTATATACTCATTTCACTTGTCTGCATACACCATATGTTGTATGCCTATACACACCGCTGGGGGTTTGATATTACATAGATGGATAAGCCGAGACTGGGCGAAGATTATTTTGAGTGTTGCTAAATTTAGTGTGTGGGGCGTTCGCATTGTATATAGATAGAGTAGGAGGGGAGACAGAAGACTGGGGGGTAAAGATAGAAATATGGGAGCGATAGAGAAGATGCCCCCAGTTGGTCAGTGAGGCATGCCCATGCCTCACCAGAGAGGAAAGGGGGGGGGGTTCGGCGAGGGGACACAAGGAGTCTCCGCCCCGCCGTGGTAGGTTTGGAAAGGAATCGAGTCAGGTGCTCGATTCTGGTCCCCAACGAGTCTTGATGGCAGTGAAGCTGCATGGTTCAGGTCCATGTGGACTTTTGCAGATTCAGGGTTCAGTCAGTCGCAGAGTTGTAGGCCATGTCCTTTTATTCTCATTGGAGGTATTGAATTTGTTGTGGGAATGGCTTGTCCCATTTAGTTTCCAGTTGTGTTGTTATTTGCTTGTTGGGCTAGTGTGGCTCGGCGTCTGTTAAACAGTTTCTGTGCAAATTCGGTGAATGCCATGTATGATCCTTTATCGTCCAGAATGAATTGCTCCTGATCCTTGGGTGAATGTTGTAGTCTTGTCACCAGCTGGCAGCGGATGTCGTCGTATTGGTGGCAGTCATACATTAGATGCGACCAAGTTTCTGGAATGCCACAAGTGCAGTTTGGATTTTCAATTATTCCCAGAATTGTTAGTTTGGCGTTTAAGGCACCATGTCCTGTGAGTAGGTACGTCACAAACAGACCAGGTGCATACCAGGTTGGTAATTTAGGTTGGAATCTATGTATATTTGGAAAGAATTTATTTGTTATCCGACCTTTAATGGAGACATCCCATCGTGCCTGCCACGCCTGCAGCAAGTGGAGTCTTCTTTTTTCCGCAATGCGGTTATTTCATGGATCTCCGTTGAAGTCAAGGTGTGTACAAGCATTGCCTTTAGCGAGCTCATGGAGGATGCCTCTTCTCACCACCTCTAGGTCTAAGGGGAGGGTTCCTGCGATGACTTGCAGAGCGTGTGTGCTCACTGTGCTGCAGGCGCGAGTAGCAGTGAGTAGCATGATTCTATGTATGGAATCAAGTATTCTTAGGTTTGCAGCTGTGGTGGCCTTTTTGTACCAGGCACCAGCTGCGTATGTTGCGATTGGTAAGAATTGATAATTGATAATTTATTTATCCCTATTTTGTGTTACAATTGTTGGGAGTTAACAGCAAGAAGGGAGGGAGAACACATAAGCCAGAGGCTTTTTAGGGGGTGTTCCCTTTGAAAAAGATAACAATCAAACCAGATACACCATGAATCGGACATATTTCTACATTCCAGTACAGAGACTTCGTAAACCAACCACACATGTCGCGTGGTTAACAACAGTACTTATAATTACATTGTGAGTACTTTTACAATAACAAGTATGAAAGAAAAAAAATTATGAAATAATTGCGTATAGAGTTACAAGCTTTTTGACAGCTATTCCTTCAACTTGTTTACATAATTTCCAAACTGGTATGCATTGTGGAAAGTTCAGGAGTTCAGTGGAAGGTGATTTAGATCAGACATTCCTGGTGATGTGTTCAGTTAGGAGCTTCTTGAACTTGTTTAGTGAAATGGCATTTTTGATGTTTTCAGGAAGATTATTCCAGGTTTTTGCGCCTCTGTATTTTATATTTTTTTGACCTATGGCTTTTCTAAAAAGCGGAACCTTCAGGTTCGCTTCATTTCTTAAATTATATCTTATTCCTTCTTCTTCTATTGTTATAAAAAAGGATCTGAAGAGAGGAGGAAAGTTTGGTGTTTTCAAAGCATTGTAGACAAAGACCGCCTCAGCTTTTTGTATCAGTTGGTAGATGCTTAAGAGTCTCGCTTCCTTATATCTCGAAGTCAGGGATGCATTCCAGGGAAGGCCCAAAATTGAACGAACACATCGATTGACGATTGAATTGATTCTCCTAAGGTTATGTTGACTGGTCGTACCCCATGAGATGATTCCATATGTGACGTGAGGCTGTATTAAGGAAAGGAATACTAGTCTGAGAAGGGAAGGAGGTACCCAGGCAGAGGCTCGGGCGAGTATTCCTGCTAGTGACGAAGTCTTCTTTCGTAAGGTGATCATTTGTTTATCCCAACTCAGCTTGTCATCTAGCCAGATTCCTAGAAACTTGGTATCATTCACCCTTTCCAGTTGTTTTCCTTTGTATGTTATTTCGAAATCAATATTTAATGGTTTATTTTTCGTCCTAAACACCATATATTTGGATTTTTCTGGGTTTAGTATCAGCTGATTCTTTTGAAGCCAACTATGCATTTCAGAGAGCAGGGCAGAGATCTTGCATTGAAGTTGGTTAGGGTCTTTATCAGTGATTAGAATAGAGATGTCATCGGCATACGCTACTAGGTGGGAAGATGGAAGATGAGAGAGAAATTCATTAATGTAAAGAACAAATAGGATAGGTCCGAGAAGTGAGCCTTGAGGTACTCCCCTGGAGAAATAAGAAATGTCTGAAAAGGACTGGTTTGTTTTGACGACAAATGGCCTATCAGTAAGGTAGTCTTCAATGAGAAGGTTAATTTTTCCTCTCAAGCCAAGATTGTTGAGCTTGTTGAGTAGGATATTGTGATTTATGCAGTCAAAAGCTTTTGATAGGTCTAGAAACAGTGCTATTGCATAGTGACCCTTTTCAAGACAGTCCGTGATCCTAGAGCAGAAGTCAACAATTGCCAGGTCAGTTGATCTTTTTGAACGATAAGCGTACTGTTGTTGATGGATAAGCTGATTGACTTCCAGGAAGCCCATGAGTCTGCCGTGAAGAATTTTTTCGAATAATTTTGCAAAAACTGAGAGAAGAGCTATTGGACGAAACTTGGTGATAGAGTTACAATTTTTTCCCTTAGGAACAGGAACAATGACTGCTTTTTTGAATTGAGACGGGAATTTACCAGATTGAAAGGAAAGATTGTAAATATACTTCAGTGGTGTTAGAATTGAGTTAAGGACCTTTTTCAGCAGAGCAGGAGATATTTCATCAAAGCCAGGGGCTCCCTTTTCTTTTAGTTGATGTCCTGCTTCTAAAATATCTTGATCTGAGAGCAGAGCGAGGAAAAAAGAGCTCCTCATTGAGTGCTTGACAGATTCACTCGTTGCATTATCTCTAGAGTCAATTTCGTCTTTAAAAAGGTTATTCACACTTGAGATGAAGTGATTACGGAAGGCTGCGGCTTTTTCCTGGTCATCCGAAATGAGTACCTCGTTCTCAACTACATCTCCAACGTAGCTCTGTGATTTCGTTTTCCTTCCAGGTAGTAGCTTGTCCAAGACTGTCCACTTTTCCTTGCTTGTGATGACGCCTTTAAGTTGGGAACTATAATAATTCCTTTTCTCCGACCTAATAGTGTCGGTGACTTTGTTTCTGTACGTTGTGTATTTGTTTTTATCCGCCTCCTTTCCTGTTTCTCTAGCAATTCTTGCAAGTTTGTCCCTTTTCTTTAGCATGTTACAAATTTTGTTTGACATAAATGGGCATAATTTCCGTCTTGGCCTAGTGGTCTTTTTAATCCCTGGGATCCTGATGTATGACGCGCATTTTTCGTAACTATTTAGGATATGCTCAAAGAAGAAGTTCGTCGCAATTTCAGGATCATCTGTGCTAATCACCCCATCCCACGAAGACTGCTGGAGATCATAACAGAGCTGATTGAGAGAGCCTGGAGTCACAGATCTGTAATTGTGCATGATCTCTTCCACAATTTCTTCATTTTCAATTACCATTAAGATGGGACGATGATCAGAAATGGTTGCATCCAGTACTGCGTAGGTTAGTGAGCATTCCCCAATTGCGAAGTCAAGAAGGGAATTGTGGGACTCTCCCATTCTAGTCGGGATAATTCCGTCAGTCAGAAGAGAAAAACCATTGGAAGAAATGACATCTAGGAGGTCTTGCACTTGAGAGGAAGAGCTTTGAAGTATGTTAATATTAAAGTCTCCCATCAGCAGAAGACTAAGGGATTTGCTTGTGAAGTGAGATAGAATATTGTCAAGAGTTACAAAGAAACTGTTGACTGAAGCTGAGGGAGGTCGATATAGACACCCAATCACCAGAGAAGCAATGCGGATAAAAGTGATTTCACAAGCTTGATCAGGCAGATTTGTGATAGGAAAGGCAGAGCATCGCAGATGATTGTGAACGTAAATAGCAACTCCACCCCCTTTAGAATCACATCTGCAGCTGTGAAAGAGAGCATAGTCTTGAAATCGGACTGAAACTTCAGGAGAGAACCAGGTCTCAGTAAAAACCATCAGGTCTGGATGGAGATTCCACGATGTCAGTTGAGCGAGGATTTCATCATTATGTTTTACAAGACTGCGTGCGTTCATATAGAATACAGTAATTGCATCTTTTGATGCTGTAGTAAGGCATAAGTTATTTGGTTTAATTGTTGGCAAGTGACATGGCAGAAAGGTATTTTCACAAGAGTTAGAGTCATTCAAATTCTGGTAGGATGAAGAGATTGATGAATCATTTATCGAAGTCCTTTCCAGTTGAGATTCCAGAATATCTGAAAAATGCTCGAATTGTCAATCCCGTTGACTAGTTTCGATAGCTGAGTCACTGGCTGATGACCCAGTACGAGCAAGAGGGGGGGGTCCATAGAAAGGCCGAATGATGGCTCCCTCAGGCCAGCAGTGATCCTTTAGTAATAGATCAAAATCCGTTTGTTGACACTGAATATAGAAAGAGCTGTACGAATCGTGTTTGGAATTCATTTTTATTACATTTACTTCTATCTGCAGTTGAGTTCGGATATGCTGCTGTACTTCTGTACCGCCCAGTTGGGGTTCGAGTCGCGAGACGAAAATACCCTTGGTTGAACTTTTAGTTCTAGGGACTGCTCTGATTGATGAGTTGGTAGCTGTTCCCACAACAGCAGGGATGTGTCGATGTCTTCCTGTCTGATTAGAGGCAGATTGATTCCGTTGTCCTTTGATGTGATCTGCCTGCTTCCTGGAGAAAATGACATCTTCTAGGAGTGGATTGACAGATCTATTGAGATATTTACACGCTTTCTGAGATTGACTAGTAACTGGAGCATATACTGGAGGATGTGGAGGTTGCCTTACAATAGATGCATAAGTGGCTTCTGCTATAGGAGTCGGTTGAAATGTGGGATTTTCTATAGATTTCGCCAAGTTTCTTGTAGGACTGACGGATCTACTGGAGTTTTGAATAAGATTTGTTAAATCCAAAATTTTTTGTAGTAAGCTATAATTTATTTCGCGAAGTTGGGCGTTTTCTGACCTCATTTTTTTAGTTTCGTCAAGAAGAGAGGCCATCAAGGATTTTTGAGTGTCCAGGATTTGAAAAATCATTTTCGTGGTCATCTCATTTGGCTTTTCAACTTGTGAGACTTCGTGGTTAAGAAGGTGAGAGAAGGAGCAACTTGTCTGCTCTGATACCACGTCATGAGGTATGTCCTCAGATGGCCCACTATGTTGAGTGCCATTTGACAATGAGGTGAAACTCTGAGATTCACCGTCGGAAAAACTTAAAAGATCCGTTGGGGTTGATCCTGAGTTATTTTCATTTTTCGTCTGTTTTTTCTTCGTCTGCCTGTAATTTATGCAACAGGGACCTTTCCACGAGTCGATAGCTGCCTGCGACATCTTTTTCCAGTTTACGGTTGACAAATCTATGCATTTTATACAGTACACAAGACCGCATTCCGCATTGCATTGGAGGAAGTCTTTGCATTTCTTTTTACACATATGGCAAATAATTTGCACTTGCGGAGCCATTGTAATTAACAGTGTGAAAACAATAAATTTCTTTTTTTATATTAAGATGAAAATTTAATGTGAAAGTTAAAATGAAAAATTAAATGCAAAATATACAATATGCAATATTCGAAACAATATTATTTCTATTTGAACTAATTTTACAGTAAACTAATTAGAGAATTAGTTGAAATACTTTAGAATTCTTTAAAATACATTCAAAGATTTAAGTGCGATTCCTGAGATAAGCTTAGAACAGTCCTAATTTGAACTACACGTAGTACTCAAGGTCACACCACTACAGATTAATCAGTAGTCTTTTGAAAGGCGGCAGTGCAATTTCTTATTTTTCTTCTTACGTAGTTTAGGTGCGGTTTGAAGGATAAGCGGGTATCCAAGATGACGCCCAAGTATTTGAGCTCTGTGCTGAGCCTTATTGTTCTAGTTCCAATTTTAATTTGGGGTGGTCTGTGGATGTTCAGTGTTCCCTTTAAGAGTATGGAGTTGGTCTTCGTCGGTGAGATTTGTAGTAAATGGTGTGTGGCCCAGTCTTGGAGAATTTGCACAGCGCGGTTTGCTAGTATTTCCAGTTGTGCCCTGGAATTAGCTTCTATTGTTAAGATGAGGTCGTCCGGGAAGGCTTGTGAGCGGACCCCTTCCAGATCCTTGTTTAGAAACTGGTCCATCAGGATGTTCCACATTGTTGGTCCAAGTACTGACCCCTGTGGGCACCCTCTATATATTTTTCTTTCTATTTCTTTGTAGGGAGCTTTTATCTTGATTGCTCTGTCGGTGAGATAGCTTTTAAGCACATTGAAGAGGTTGCCAGGAACCCCTGCCTCCCGGAGCCGACCCAGGACGCTCGGCCACCATAGGGTGTCGAACGCCCCGGCAAAATCAATTGAGATAGCTAGCACGTATTTTTTCTCAGATTCTTGTGCTTGGGCAATTAGGCTTTGGAGTGCATCTACTGTGGATCGACCTGGTTTGAATCCGTACTGGTTTGGTGAAGCTCTATTGGAGTAAAGTATTTTTTTTGTAGTTTACTGGCGGTTTCCAGGGTGTCCCCTATGTCCGCCGTTCGTTAAGCTTAATTGTGTGCCAGCAGAATCGTTTTTTTTGGTTCATCTAATTAAAATTTAAGTTTAAAGTTAAGTTTAAAGTTGAAGTTTAGATCAAATCGTTTGAATGTGTTTTAGTTAATTTAAGTTAATGTTTAGTGTTTAGTTTTAGGTTAGGGTTAAGTTAAGTTTGAGTAAAGTTTAAGTTCTGTTGTGTGTTTAAGTTGAGTGTTAGTTAATTTAGTGGGCAAGTTTGGGTTTGAGTTAAGTAATTATGAAGCTGGTTTTGACATTAGTGTAGGTTCGGTTTAGGTTTAAATTTAAGTTATAGATGAGTTTAAGTTTAGGTTGTAGTTTAGGTTTAACTTTAAGCTTAGATTTGAGTTACTGTTTAATTAAAGTTATAAGTTTAATTTATGGTTGATGTTTCCTAATTTAATTTAGTTTTAAGTTAAGCTGAAGTTAAGTCGGGTTTGAGGTAGAGTTAGGTTTAATTTAATTTTAGTTTAAGTTTAGGTTGAATGTAAGATTTAAGATTTGAGTGTGATTTATAATTATAGTAAGTATTTAGTGAGTGATAAGTACGCGAGCCTTTACGGAATTTAAGTTATCTATCGCGGTTACTATTTATAATTGTCATTAGTGTGTGTAATGTGTTGTGTATGTTGTTTGTGGCTGGCATCTGGCATTTAGCAGCAGGGGGCCGCGGAGAACTAGTCCCGACCCCCCGCTCCCGTACCGCGCCACGAGGAGGCAGCCAGATTCTCTTTTTTTTTTTTTTTTTTTTTTTTTTTTCCTCCTTTCTCCCTTCCTTTAACATGGTTATAAGCTTAGTATTACGTGGTAAGCCATCCCACACTTGCAGGGCCCAATCCTGACCTAGTGTGAGGGATATCTAGGTATGTCACTTAGTCATTACGTGTTTATGGACCGTCCAAATGTAGTAGATCCCACACTTGCAGGGCCCAATCCTGACCTAGTGAGGAAGATACTAGTGTTGACACATGATTTGGACTGTTCAATTGTGATGGATCCACTCTCGCAGGGCTCAATCCTGACCTAGTGCGGTGCCTCATGGTGAGTGAAAGTCTGTATTTACATGGTTTAATATCCATTTTGGCAAAGGCCCTGGCATTTTCGAGCCCATGCTGGTCTGGTGAGTTGATGGTAGTTTAGGGCACATATTGAAGACACATATTGATGACACTTAAGCGTGAGTATTGCCCAGAGTGGCATGTCCATTTGTGGTGGACCACCACGTGGTTCCAGTTTAATGACGCACATCACAGTGTGGATTGAGTCCCAGTTCGTCCAGTCCAACCAGTCAGTTCTGATTGTTCCCTTGTATCGCCTGTCTTCTTTTGAAAACGCGCTCCGCGAAAGTCGATACCTGTTTATAGTGTTCCTCAGTAGCAACCAACCGTGGAAAGTCACTTGTATCAAAGACGTTGGTTTCGAGTTGAAGGGGAAGCCTGTAATCCGTGTAGTAGGGACACTCCAGGATGATATGTTGGACCGTTTCCAGGCCCCCACACTTACAGCACGGGGTAGCTGATAATCCCAGTGCGTTTAGCCTCGAGTTCAGGCTGCCATGACCACTAAGGAGGAATGTTAGGTAGAGTCCCGGATTAAACCACGATCTTATTTGTTTGGTTATTTCCGCCGCTTGAGGCAGGAATAGATGTGTTGTCCGCCCCTTGCTGTCATTGGTCCAGCTCTCTTGCCAGTCTATGACGTATAGTTCCCGTAGTCTCTCGTTGTCTTTTTTAATTGTGAGGTTTCTATCTATTTGGTATCTTTCAAAAATAGATATGATGTTCCTACTTCGGCAATATTGGAGATAGGTATTTATGACCTCAAATTTAATTGGGAGCTTTCCGCTAATTATCTGTAGTGCTGATGTTGATATAGTGCGGCACGCTTTGGTGGATGCCAGAAGGAAGAATCTTTGGGCTTGAGTGATTATTTTGTTAACAGTATGTTTTTGTATACTGCCTGCCCATGCACCTGCAGCGTAAGTTATGATTGGAAGCAGAATGCAGTTGTAGTAAAGCAACAAGGTGCGTGGTTTGATATCCCACGAGGTTCTGGTAATTCGAATTAATTTTCCTGTTACTGTCTTAACTTTCTGGAGTATATATTTTGCATGGGGTATGTATTGCTTTTTACTGTCAATCATCACTCCAAGGTATTTAAGTGTAGGGACCATTTTTAGGGTTTGGCTTCCAATCTTTATGTTTGGTGGTCGTTTTATATCCAGTTTTCCTTTCAACAGGATCTGTTTGGTTTTGTCTGAGGAGATTTCTAGTTTATGTGTGGTAGTCCAGGCAGTCAGGTCTTCGAGGATTTCTTGAGCGGCGCTTTCCAAGGATAACCTTGAATTCCCTTGTAGTAGAATAATGAGGTCATCTGCAAATGCAATCTTTGCTGCCGTGTTGTGTTGGCGCGTAAGCCACCCATCAAGGACCACGTTCCAGCAGAGTGGGCCAAGAACAGATCCCTGTGGGCAGCCCCGCGTAACTGGCCTGGTGACATGGCATTCTCCAGAGAAGACCACTAGGCTGCGATCATTGAAATAGTCCGCTAGGAGTCGATAGATGGGGATTGACACTTCGGCCTCTCGGAACCTCTCAAGGACACTCTGCCACCAGATGGTGTCAAAGGCCCCTTTGAAGTCAACCGAGAGACCAAGGACATACTTTGATTCTGTGTTTGCAATGGCGTTTTGCAGTGCTACAATGGCATCCACGGCTGATCTGCCCTGGGTAAACCCAAATTGGGATTCAGAAGAAAGATGTTTCCTGTTGTAATAGGCTCTCAGTCTCTGGGCCAGGAGTTTTTCCAGGGTTTTCCCCAGCACTGGGAGAAGAGCTATTGGCCGGTAGGAGGTGGGTAGGTTTGATGATTTCTCCGGGTTTTTAACTAGAAGTTTTAAGTTGGCGTTCTTCCAGGGTTTCGGAAAGATGCCGTGGGTCAGGCAGGAGTTAAAGAGATTTATGAGTAAAGTTGGACACTGTGACCAAATTCTCTTGACTGTGGCCACTTCCATGAGATCCAAGCCTGGGCATTTGCCATTTTTCATTGTTGAAATTGCGTTTTCAATTTCATCCGCAGTGAAGATCTCCTCCTCTGAGGGCGCAAGATATGTTAGGTGAGCCATGCGCATTTTAGTTTGTGTTGAACTTTCGGGCCACATTATGTCTTGGCGGATCAGTTCATCCAAGATGGTATCTATGGATTCATTCCAGGTAAGGCTCTCAGTCTCGCCTGTGGTCATGATGGACTGAAACACCTCCCCAGGATGGACCTTCTCCGTAATCAGCTTATAGACTAGTCCCCACGGATCATTGGTAGTTGATTTTTTGACCAAACGGCCCCACGCGTTTTGTTTCTCATGATAAATGGTGTTGAAATACTGTCGACGAAGTTGTTTATATTCTTCATAGAGTGCATGGATGGCATCCGGGGGTCTACCCTGTCTTTTGGCTTTTTGGAGGACTTTCCTGGCTTTTTTCAGTGTTGCCCTCTGTTTAGTCAGGGTTGTTGTCCACCAGGGGACGTAGTTTGGTTTCCTTATGCATTTTTTTAAGCTACCGTCACTGATTTCCGTTATTTTTTCCGTGATGATTTGGAGGAGTTGGTCAGTGGGAAGGTTGGAAATGGATGTTAGATATTCTGGGGAGAATGTTTCCTTCAGAAGTCTGTCAAATCTGTCCCAGTGTCCCTTCTTCGTTTGATATCTTGCGAAATTATACATTTTCCGTCCTGGGTGATTGTTTGGTTCAGAAGTCAGGTGGAATGTTATGACCATATGGTCACTAGCTGACCAAGATGGACGCACCTTCCACTCTCTGACTTTATGTCTTAGTGGGGGGCCCACTATTCTATTGGAGTAAGTGCAATACCAATGGATGCATGCGTGGTCCTTTGCCTCCACTCCCTGGCGGGAGGGGGAGTTCATCCCTGGTGTCCTTCCCCCTCGCCACTCCTCTTTTTCACACTGGTGGGGCATGGGCCTGCTCCACTTACTTGGGGTCATCTTCCCTATGGACCCCGTATCTCTGTCTTTTCCCCCCAGTCTTCAGTCTCCCTCCCCTTCTGTAACTTACAACTAGTGTCTGAATCAACTCCAAATTGTTTAAGCCCTACATCCAAAAACTTAACAACATCAAATCGCCAAACTAGTACTCCCTTTGTTTTGGCTGACCCCTATCTATAGCGGTTTTTTTTTTTTTAGGTCCTTGCCCCTGAAATCTCAGGAAATTAGGTGGCAGGACCTGCCAGAGTAAATAACTAAGTAGTGTACCTGGTCTGCCTCCACGGGGCCGACTGGGGCAACGTTGGGTCCCATTAGGGCTCAGCGGCTAAATGACCAGATGAACAACGGTACACGACACTACACAAATACAAAATCCATATACTTTTAAATCTCTGGCATTGACAGTGTTCTGTTTCACACCGTCAATGTATAGCACGCGGAGATGGGGGGAACCCCTGGTGCCGTTTGACACTAAACGCACTCTACTACCAATGGATGCAATTATTTCCACAGGCTGCCCAACCTGCAGAATAAAAAATTAAAAAATAATAATAATAAATAAAATAAAATAAAAATAAATAAATTAATGAAAAAAAACACTAGTGTTAAAACATCTCTACACAACGATACACATCTTTTTTTTTTTTCAACACAACTCCAGTTTTAATTATACGCATGACATTAATTGTCAAAATATGAGTTGCAAAAGTCTTCCCTTAGCTTCAAAGGAGGAACATCAGAACACCAAAGTGCATCAAAGTACAAACAAAGATTAGATTAAAATTTGCAAAAAAGAAACTGGAAGGGCAAACCCAAACCCTGAAGACTTCTTACTTTTATCCATTAATACATTTCAAATCGACCGATTAAACTTCTAAAACCAGCCATATCCTTAATAGTCCCACAGGCGGTACACTATACACTGCTATATCCATTCAGATGGAAGAAGCTTACTTCCATGAACCATTATTATTATTATTATTATTATTATTATTATTATTATTATTATTTAACAGATTTTGTTAATCCAGAATTTATAAATAAATTTAAAATTCAATAAGTGCGTCGGCTCCAAATATCCCTGCTAAAAACAGACACAAAACCCATCAATTTATGATCTAAAGGGTCTAGGATTAAAGTGTTTTATCAAACTTTCTTCACTGAATTTCTCTAGTTCCTAAAGTTCACGCTTGAGGGCATAATTAAAATATTTAGAAAACTCTGACTATGCTTATAGACAAATAAATTAGGCCACAAAGTTTGCCCAACACAGGACAAAAGAAAATATGTCTTTAGCAGAAACATCTCCAAGTAGAGCCAGCACAACAGCCAGGCCTAGATGTTATCATTAATCACTATACAAATACAGAGTTAGAGCTGACAATAAATATTTTAAAATTGAGAAAAATTTATATAATTTTTATATAATTATAAAATAACACCGTATAATTCAACACATATTAACTGTATCTTACAAAGGTTTAAAATCATCAAATTCAGCGAGTAAATGCTGGTGAAAGGCAGTGACAATATATATATATATATATACTCGGCCACAAAAACCGGTAAACATTGCTTCATTTCAGGTCACCTTAGGTGAGTTTGTGTGTCAGGTACTAATACCCACAAAAGTGGGTATTAGTACCTGACACACAAACTTCTTAAACACCTTCAGAAAATCTCTGCAAAGCTTCAAAGTGGTTGGCATTCTCAACAATAACAAAAGCATTGTCTTCATTGACACTAGGGAAGGAAGTAAATAAATCAGCCCTTTTTTCGTGATAGGCTGGACAATAAAACAGCACGTGCAGCCAATCTTCTCTATCTCCACAGAAGCAGAAAGGACTGGCCACCAATCCAAAGTTGAAAAGTTTTTCATTTAGGGACCCATGACCAGTTATAATGAAGGAGGTAGTCATTGAAGGATAGAACCAGCCATACTCTTCTTGTCTTGTGCAAACATAGCATTTCCAATAAACTTCTTTGTAGTTTTTCCAGTCTCACTTTCCAGCCATCTGGTCTGCCAAATCTCATTGAACTTCGCTCAAATATTTAAAATTTCTTTCTTCAGGTCCATAACAGGATTACTCTCAATGTCCATAGTTTTCGTAGATACTCCTTTCTTGAAATGATAGAACATACTTTTGTATGCTATATATAAATCTAGTGGAATCATCCCCGAGATTACATGTAGCGCATTCGTCGAAGCAGTGCGACAGCAACGATGTGGGGCTAATAGCATTGCTCATTGCAAGGACAGCAGCTTGGCTCTAAATTTAACATGGGTAACCTTCATAAAGCACACTCCGGCCGCATAGGTCACAATAGGCAGAAATATAGCCTTAGCCAGGGTTTTTGGCTTTAAACCCCAATCAGATCTTATTAGTTTTATTACATTCGCCGTAAAACGTTTAATCTTATCTGCCAATTTTTTCACATGTGGTAAAAATGATAGCTTATCATCAATGGTTATTCCCAAGTATTTATTTTCTGCTACATACGGAATCTGAATGTTGTTATTTTAACAGTTGTAGATCGACGGTAGTCCAAGTGGTAGTTAAAAACCATCAATTTTGTTTTTTTCAGATATTTTTAGTTTATTTTCTCTTGACCAATACTTCCTTACCCTTTTGTTCCAATATTATTCTGGATCTTCCTGAAATGCAGATGGCCAGGGTCATTTGCGTATGCAAGCTTAAGACAATTTGTATTTTCCTTAATCATCCACTGGTCTAGAATAGCATTCCAGAGGACAGGCCCAAGCATAGAGTCCTGTGGGCATCGCCTGGAAATGAACCTGGAATAAACAGGGTGGTGAGAGACAATCTTGATCTGTCTTTCGCTGAAGTAGGATCTTAACACCTGGAATAGAAATCTGTTACATTTTGCAAGCCTAAGGGACCTGAGGCGCTCTCCCACCAGAGTGAGTCCAAGGCGCCCTCAAAGTCAACAAAGATAGCCATTTCGTATTTAGCAGTAGATGTCTTGCAATGATTGACAAGGCATTATTAGCGTCTTCAACAATAGAACCCTTTTTGAAACCGTATTGTTGAGGTGAAATCATATTATTTTCCATCAGGATATCCATTATCCTTGGAGCCAACAATCTTTCATATAACTTACCTAAATTACTGAGGAGTGAAATCGGTCGATAAGCCCGATTTAGGTTTCACAGGTTTATGAAGAATCTTGAGTAGAGCTATCTTCCAGAAACCTGGAAAGATGCCTGCCAACAAACATTTGTTAAATAAATTCAGAACTTCTGGGTACAAAAGGTGAAAATTTTTGGTGGCCGCATTCTCAACAAGATCTAATCCAGGGCATTTGTTTCTATTTATTTTGGATATAGCCTGGTCCAACTCCTTATTACTAACCAATTCCAGCTCCTCTGGTCCTAAATAGTCACGGTTGTCACAACGAATCTTAAATTGCATTGGAGAATCATGTTTAGGCAAATCTTCTGAGAAAAACTTACCAGCGATTACACGGACAGTCGAAAACCAATCATGAGTATCCATTGCATGGATATAAAAACGGCATAAACACTACTTAATATTCTTTTAGGTAAAAAAAATCGAAACCTTTATTCAATACCTATTAGGACCACTTTCGCCAATATAAGGAAATTGTAAGACCACACTTAGAATACTGTGTTCAAGTATGGAGACCTCATCTGAAAAAAGGCATCGAGTTTCTTGAGAAGGTTCAAAGACGAGCAACTATGTGGGCTACTGAACTTGGCAACCAAGCACCTTAGAGGTGACCTATTTGAGGTTTATAAGGCTCTGAGAAAGGTTAGAAAAATGAATGAAGGCAGAATTCTCCCGGTTCTAAACAATTCTCTTCGTGGCTGAGTTAGTCAGTCTCCAGTGTAGATAGCAAGATTTTTTCCCGCAGAAATTGAGATTTTTTCGTCCTGCAAACAGACAAATCGACCACAGACACAACACACATGGGTATATGTAAGAAATTACCAGGTGACACTAATATAATAGTTTGGTTTTGTTCTAAATAATTCCAGAACTAAGGGTCAGTCATAAATTGAAATTACAGGGGTCGAACTTGAAATTAGATTGTAGGAAGTTTTCTTTTAGCAAGCGAGTTGTTGAGAGCTGGCAAAAGTTGCCCTCGCAGATAGTTGAGGCTGTCAGTTTGAATAAATCCAGAAGAAAGCTAGATACTTACCTGTGTGAGGAGGGAAGCATATAAATTTAGGTTTTCATGTCTACTTGTTGTTTTTTTTTTTGCCAGCGCAGCTAAAGCCTGTGACTTCCTTATAATACATGGCCAATACTATTACTATTATAACCTTATTATCCGTACAGAATATTCTTCAATGAATCAGCAGCTTGCGCAAACTCCAAATATTGTAAAATACCCCACCTGCACTCTGTCAGGCACGCAAACTGCCCTGTATATATAAAATTTAAGGGAATATCCCAAGATAGAACCAATTATGGATAGACGGTCCACCCAATCACCAACACAGAAGAAGCTGAATTTCTTGCAGATTAATGCACAAAGTGCCACAGCGGTGGTTGAAACCCATGTTTAGTCTCTAGAGCAAAGTTTCTGGCACCCCCTTCCCCTCATACTTCTTCTTCAACCCATGCACGGTACTAAGTACTATCGGTTTTGATACTTTTCGTGTTTGGGGTTTTCATAAAAAAAAAAATTAAATTAAAAACAGAGGAAGAGAATAATGACATGATTATGTTCCAGGAGCCTTATGCCTAAAAGGGGTAAGGTCACAGGTTATCCAGCTTCATACAAAATCATTCAAGGTACTACAGATGCACCACGGGCCGCAATCCTAGTCAGTAACACTGAAATCTCTTTAGCTAAAGTAGCTCCACTTTGTACATCCCTTAGTGCCTGTGCTCAAGTTGTTACTGCCATGGGATCCTTACATCTGCTCTCACTCTATAGCAGATCTGGTGAAGACATCTCAATTGCGATCATCATAATACAAACAGCACTTGATCTTCTCCCAGGGGGTAAGCTACTCATAGCCATGGACGGGAATTGTCGCTCCCACTTGTGGCATAGCCAAACGCCTGATCGTACGGCCACCCGAAATGGGGAGGAACTTAAAAACTTCATCCTTGCCTCCATTTTATTTATTTTTATTTATTAACACACAACTGTATATACATTCTCAAGTTATCTTAATCAATTTACATACAATATTAATCAATTTATATACAATATTTATATACAGATTTATATACATGCTCTTATATATACTGTAGTCTTTCTGTACATTGATTGTGTGTGTCCTGATATGAAGGGTGGCTCCTAGACACAAGCCCATCTCCACCTTTTACTCCTGAGAAAGCTCAGAACGTCTGCAAGACAGGCCTGAAAAAAAAAAAAAAAAAGAGCATTATGTCATCCTTGCCTCCAGACTAAAAGTACTCAACCAGCCTGGAAATCTCCCCACATACAGTAGCACCCTCTGGGAAAGTACCATCGACATCATCCTGACAACGCCGACTATTTCTGGAAAGTTCAGCAAGTGGAAGGTTAATGAAGCATGGACCACTTCTGATCACAGAGCGATCACCTATTCTCTTGGCCGCTATGTGGATCGCGTTTCCCCAATACCAAGAGATGTAGTGCGATTCTGCACAAAGAAAGCTGACTGGCCACGTTTTCAAGCCGAACTTGTAAGAAGACTTCATGAAAACTCTTCACAACTGAATCACATCACCTCTAAGGACTGTGCAGTTTCCCTCTCCAAGATCATCAAAGAGGCCTGTGCTATGGCAATCCCCAAGAGAAGGCCCTTCAAAAATGCAGTCGCTTTGTTGAATGCTGAACTGCAAGACATGAGAAAGAGAGTCCACCAAGCTCGTAAAACTTTTCAGAGAGCCCGTGCTCACCTCCCACCCTCAGAGGTCGAAGCTGCAAAAGACACTTACCGATTATTTAGGAACAGTTAACTGTTCCTTAATAACCGCATAGGCTGTGCGGTTCAAAGCTTATGATGAGAACTGTTCCCTGATTACAAGTCATCGGTAGGATTTGGCTTTAACAAACCTCTTGAAGTCAGCATCACTATTTTGAACGTTTTGGAAAATCTCCGTGGGCAGAAACCTGCCAGCTTTCCTTAGCCCTCCACGTCTCAGAACGAAGAGATGGGATGGCTCTTAAGAATTGCGGGGAATTCTTCATTGACACAGTTGCCAGAAACCAGGCGTGTTTTTTTCTTCCGCTGTCATTTTTATCGTTGCGAGTAAGCGTAGGACGAAGATTTGCTCTCCACCCTTTATAAGGTTTAGTAGTGCCGTTATTTATGCAGTGTGTTAGCGACGGAAGTTTATGCTTGAACAGGATCCAATTAAGCTGCCGGTACTCTTCAGAACAGATAGTTTTCAGCGTGGTTTTCGTCGCCGACGTCGGATTTGAGCCCCATAAGTGATTACGGGATCAACAAACCGGTATATGTGTGTTGTTCTTATACTCGGTTATATGAAGCAGGTGTTGCTTGGAAAGCCATCTGGATCTGTAAACCTTGTTGTGAATAGACAACATGATCACATTTTTATTTATTTTTATTTATTTATTTTTATTTATTTTTATTTATTTTATTTTATTTTATTTTATTTATTTTTTTAAATTTTATTTATTTATTATTTTTTTTTTTTTTAGGTCCTAGCCACTGAAATCTCAGGAAATTAGGTGGCAGGACTTGCCAGAGTGAACTATATTCAAGTGGATACCTGGTCTGCCTCCACGGGGCGAAAGTGGGGCAACGTCGGGCCTCAGTAGAGGTCTGGCGGCTAAATGACCAGATGAACAACGGTAAATAAGGTATAAGGTATGTTAGTGTCTAACGGCTCCTGGGATTTCTCCCATCTCCGCGGGTGTACATTGTATCGGGGCCAGAGATTTGAAGTGTGTGGGGGTCATGTGCTGTATATTGTGTTGTGCCCTTTGTTCCTCCGGTCTATTAGCCGCCGAGCCCCTAGTGGGACCCGACGTTACCACACCATGCCACGGGGAGGCTGACCGGGTGTACCACTGTAGCTAGAGTACTCTGGCGGGTCCTGCCACCTACTTTCCTGGGATTTCAGTGGCTAGGACCAGATTTGAGAATGAGATGATCGCTGTTTCTTGAGCAACGGTTGTAATTTTAACAGAGCGTAGGGTTGTTCGCTGATAACTTGTTCTAGGGCCAAATAGGTCGGGCAATAATTTTGATGTTTTTAGATTTAGACCTGTGGGGAATGCGTGTGTGTGTATATATAAATATATGTATATACACACACACACACGCACACATATATATATATATATATATATATATATATATATATATATAAACTAAATAAAAATAAAAAAAAAAAACGTTGTGCAAGAGAAAAGTAAGGGAGGAAGGCAGAAGACTGGAGGGTAGGAAACAGAAGAAAGGGGCCAATAGGGAAGATGGCCCCTGATGACAGTGTGGCATGCCCAGTGCCTCACCAGAGAGAGGAGTGAAAAAAAATCATTCTGTAAGAGAAAAATAGGCGGGGGAGTAAAAGAACGGATGGCAGGAAACAGAAGAAAGAAGCCGAAAAAAAAAAAATAAATAAAAAAATAAAAAAATAAAATAAAAAATGAGAGAGAGATATACTCCGCAAGTTCAGGATGAACAACGGTACAAGGCATCACACATATACAAAGTCCATACACTTTTAAATCTCTGGCTTTTCCAGTAAACTGGTTCACATACAATGTAACCTACGCGGAGATGGGGGAAACCCCTGGTGCCGCTTGACCCTAAACACACTTTACACTTATTAGATTCTGTACACTGATGACGATAGAGTCGGATGCGGTATTTGGTTGTTTGTCTCGCATATCCGATAGAGGAGCTTCTGATCATCAACAGATAGCTAATAAATTCTATTTGCTGGTACAGGAATGAATGGATTGCAGCAGTAAAGATGGACCCAGGTAGAACTCCGTCTTTGTTGAATACCTACGTTAACTGTCCGTGTGAAAGATTTTTTATTCACGGCCAGGTGGAGAATCCTAGTCATTAGAGTCAGTCAACTATTGTACAAGGCTATGAGGTATGTTTGGGTTCTAGCGGTATCTGGGGTTTCTCCCATCTCCGCCTGTATTCGTTGTGGCATTGTGGCATAGTATTTAGGGTTAGGCGCCACCTGTGGTTTCCCACATCTGCGCCGTATGTACTTTGTGATGGAATGCAGTACTACTGCATAAGCCAGAAAAAAAGTGTAGTGTCTGGTTTATGCACTATTATTATTATTATTATTATTATTATTATTATTATTATTAGTTATATGGTGCAAGGAAGCCTGAGGCTTATGCTGCACCAGCCAAAAAAAAAAAAAATCTCACATTAGCCTGAGAGAGAGAGAGAGAGAGAGAGAGAGAGAGAGAGATAGAGAGAGAGAGAGAGAGAGAGAGAGAGAGAGAGAGAGAGAGAGAGAGAGAGAGAAGGGAATCACCACGAAGGAGAACAATGGTGATATCCAGCTCAGGGCCCTGGGTTTGCCAAGCCCATACTCACCTGGGGATTTTTGTGTTATGTTCTGTTGTTGTGTCTCTGGCTACTTGACTGTATGGTTCATAGTGTAACCCTACGTTGCCCGCCACCACCACTGGGAGGTGAGCCAGGCTGCCTTGATACTATGGCTGATCTTCGCCAGGGTCGCCTGAGCTTTCTGGATGGAGACAAAAAAAAAAAAAAAAAGGGAAGAGAGTGGTGAAGATAGTAGAAGTGGTGAATCAAAGTAGGCAAAAGGAGGAGGATGAGGAAAGAAGGCATCCTCTAGCGGAAAGAAGAGGTGGGAAAGGAGAAGTAGGAATCACCCCTGGTCTGGGAGCCCACCGAAGGCCAGGGAAAGGAAGACAGCTTGCAGAACAAAAACGTTCTGCAAAGTTGGGTAGGTACAGCGGGAAGTGTCTGAGTTTGATTTATATCAGTTCAGTGCCGTCATTCCAACGCGGAAGATGTCCAGTTAGGTGTTCATTCAGTTCTGCAAGTGGCCGGTGATGAGAGAAGAACACACGCACGAGGAGAGATCATAGCGGGTTCAGGAACGTCTTGTGTGGATGTCTATGTTGTGGGATCAGACGTGGAGAGATGATACCAACGCCTTTTGAAGACTGCTGAGGCATACCTGCTAAAAGCTAAAAACGCTTCTTTTGATTTTAACAGGTTGCTTTCCAGACTGAGTGTGTTTAAATTTATATCCAATAACAGTTGATATTGCGTAGGTCCAGATATATTTTACACGAGTACATTACGTGGTGCCAGTCCTCCAGTTCTCCACAAACACAATGGGCATTGTTTACAAGCCCAAAGTCCTGAAGTCGCTTTTTAAATGGCCATGTCCTGTCAGAAGAAAGGCAGCGTGTAAATTAGGAAAGAACCAGCCAAGTCTTTGTTTGTTGAGGTAGAAGACACGAGGTAGAAATAGCTTGGTAGTACTGCCTTTGGTGGAATCCCAACGTATTTGCCAGAGGGAAACAAGTTCCTGCCAAGTACGCCGGATTTATTGTTTCCGATCTGCATCGACAATAGTTTTTATACCCAAGAATTCGGTTTCTTTGTTCTTTCTGATGCCATTTGAAAGCGCTGTGAAGGCCACTTGGAGGTCAAGGGGGATACAACCTGTTAATACTTGTAATGCTGCTGTTAAGGTCGTTCTACAAGCCCGAGTCTTTTTTAATAATATCAAATGTTGTATCTGCAGAATAAAGTTCCTAGTGCTGATGATGGACAAACGATGAAACCATACGGCAGGGTCGTTTGTTACGAACGGTACAAAAACAGCTGAATAAAGAAAGTAGAGTGTAGGTCCCTTAAGACCCCAGTCTTTGCGGTTGAAGCGAGCAAACATATTGATATAATTTTTGGCCTTCTCTTTCATGGACTTTATATGTGGCATGAAAGTTCTGCGATCATCTAGAGTGACGCCTAAATATTTGAATGAACGTTGATTTTAGAGTGCATGTCCTGTCCTTTATAACGAATGGTTGTAGTCTGTTGATGTCAAGACGGCCTTTGAGAAGCAGGGTTGTGCTTTTATCTGTAGAGATTTCTAGCTTATTCTCTTCAGCCCAAATCGACAGGGCATTTAAGACTGTGTTGGCTCTGGTCTCAATAGCTGCACGAGTAGCACCCTCAACAACGATAACCAGGTCATCTGCATATGAGAGCTGTGTGGTGTGGGGGAAGTCCTGCAGGAGCCATTCATCCAGAATCATATTCCAAACAGCCTGTTTCGTTGTAAAGTGTAAACTGTATCTAGGGTCAAACGGCACCAGGGGTTTCCCCATCTCCTCGTAGTTTACTTTGTGTGGTGATACAGTTCACCGTAAAGGCCAGAGATTTAAAAGTGTATGGATCTTGAAATGTGTGGGGTCATCATGTACCGTTGTTCTTCTGGCCATTTAGCCGCCAGGCCCCTACTGAGGCCCGACGTTGCCCCACTTTCGCCCCGTGGATGCAGACCAGGTATCTAGTAATTTGCATTTACTCCGGCAGGTCCTGCCACATATTTTCCTGAGATTTCAATGGCAAGAACCTAAAAAAAAAAAATAATAATAATAATAATAATATAAAATAAATAAATAGAAAAAAAATATAAAAATAAATAAAAATAAAATAAAATAATTTTTGCACGTTATATGTTGATCACATACATATTTTCCGGTTTGAAGGGGTTGCGTTTGAGAATTTAGTGGCCGAGGAGAGGGCGAAATAATTTTAAAAAGCTAGAATTTTGGTGTGGGTCTTGCGCTGGCATACAGATAGAGAGGGGAGCAGACTGAAGTCTGAGGGGGCAATAGTTTGGAAAGACTGGGGTCAATAGAGTAGACAACCCCAGCATGTGCCAGTGGGGCATGCCTATGCCCCACCAGAGAGAAAGATGTGGGATGGCAGGGGGCAGGCAACAAGAAGGCTGCGCCTCCCCCTCTTCCAGGGGAGGGAGGAAAGTGTGCCCGGCAAGAGAGCCGGCACAGGTCGCCGTATGGCCTGGCGGCTGTATGTCTGCTTGAGTCAGGTCTTTGGTTGGGTCCTAGTTGTCCAATCCGGGTGTAGGTTCCTGTCTGTGGTTGTCACTTGGCAGCAGGACAGGTGCCTTAGTCAGATCCGTAGGTGTGGGTATTTAGTCCAGTTTATGGTTACTTATGTCTCTGTCTGGAATCATGGTCATTAGTTGTTGGATCCTGGGTCCATTTGTTGGATCCGAGTTTGTCGAGTCCGGGTGTAGGATCCTGTCCATAGTTGTCACTTAGCACCAGGACAGGTTCATTAGTCAGGTCTGTGGTTGCGGGTCTTTGGTCCAGTATGTGATAACTTCAGTTTATGCTGTTTCTTCCTGGGATGCAATCCCTTTGTGGATTGTCTTGATGGTGACTGTCCGTGCACCTTATATGGTTGTTTGCAAAGTCATATATTGTGGGCCTGAGAATTGCTATTGTGGCTGTGAGGGCGGAAGAGTATGCCTTCTGTCAAAGAGATCTTGTGCAAAGTTTGCTAGTGCTTTGTAGCTGTGCTCCTCCTCCAGTAAGCGTTCCTCTTGATTCTCTGATACATAATATAATTCTGTAATTAGTCGGCATCGAAGGTATTCATAAAGCTTGTAGTGGTACATTAAATGCTCCCACGTTTCCCCTAAGCCCCAATGACAGAGGGAACTGTTGCTCAGTCCAAAGGTGATCAGTTTGAATCTGATGGCGCCGTGGCCAGCAATCCTGGAGAGAGCCAGCTTGGGTATTTTGGGTATACGGCCGAGACAGTTGGGAGAAATTTTCGCGTTATATGCCCTTTTGTTGAGTTTTGCCACTGTGTTTGCCAGGTTTGCTGGAGATGTACAGTTAGTCTTCTTTTCTCTATTTTCGGTTCGCTGGCTACATTTAATGTGAAATTTAGGCAGGTATCCGGTATGCCTCTGGAAAGGCTGTAGAGGAGTCCACTGCGTATCATTTCCAGGTCCAAGGGGAGGGTACCCATGAGTACCTGAATCGCGTGTGTACTCACTGTGATGCAAGCTCGTGTGATAGTCAGCAAGATATACCTCTGTATGGTTTCTAGTTTTCTTTTATTAGTTGCAGTGGTTGCTTTCTTGTACCAGACCCCCGAGGCATAGAGGATGACTGGCAGGAACACAGTTTTGTGAAAAAGAGCAAGAGTTTTCTTCTTTATGCTCCAGTCCTTGCGGGTGATTCTTGCAAATAGTGACGAGTAATTTCTGATTTTATTTCTGAAATAGTTAAGGGGGGGGGGGATGAAGGATAGGTTTCTATCAAGGACAACCCCGAGAAATTTCATTTCTGTGGTCAGCTTGACGGTGTTTCCTTGTACTTTTATTTGTGGGGGGACTTGTTCGTTGTATCGGACAAGCCAGAGATTTAAAAAGTGTGTGGGATTTGTACTGTGTAGTGTGTTGTGCCTCTTGTTCTTCCGGCCTGTTAGCCGACGATCCCCAGATGGGACCCGACGTTACCATACCTCGCCAACGGGGAGGCCAGCCGGGTGTTACCAGTATTTTGTATAGTACTCTGGGCGGTCCTATCACCTACTTTTCTGAGATTTCAGTAGCTAGGACCTGATAAAAAAAAAAAAAAAAAAAAAACTAGTTCCCGGTTTCTTCAAAATGCGGTTGTTGATTTTAGCAGTGCGGAGGGTTATTCGCTAAAAAACTTGCGTGAATCTAAAGGCCTAATCGGTCGAGCAATAATTTTGGTGTATTTAAATTTGGGCCTGTGTAAGGAGAAAGTAGTGGGTGGGGAGGCAGAATACGGGGAGGTGGAAAGTAGAAGGAGGAGGCCGAAAGGGAAGATGGCCTCCATAGGGCAGCAGGGCATTTCCTGCCAAAGGGAAGAGTGGAGCGGCAGGAGACAGCATGGCCATCACTCCCTTGGGGAGGGGGGAAGAAAACAGGCTGAGACAAGGGTATCCAGCCTAGTTCGCATATGTACGAAGCTAACTCACTTGGTGCTCGTGCGATCACCGAATTTAAGCAGCATTAGGCCGGTTAGTAATTGGATCGGTAACCACATGGGAATACACCGCGTAGTTGAGTTTTATATGCAGCGCTCTGGGCTGCCAAACAGAAGTTAATCCGCATCAGAAACCCAGTTCTTCTTAAAAAGTATGTCTTTAAATGTATACTTCCATCTCACCGTATGCTTCACAGCTTCTTTCCTCTGCCCCACCGAGCAACTTGAAAGTTCTCAGTATTGAATTCTGGCTCTTGAAATGGCTGAACAGGATCTCGAATCACCCTTTTACTATTTCTAGAGCCATCCTGCTTTTCAATCTTAGTATTCCTTCCTGGAAACAGGCAATTAACAGAAAAAATATTTTCACATTAGCCAACTGCTCGTGTTAATTCGCGTTAATTCTGCTCGTGTTAAGATCGTGTTAATTCCAATTAATGCTTTCACATTACGGTACTAATCTGATCGGATTTGATGGATTCTTTCGACACGAAAATGTAATTATCCACCGCACAAAAATTGTATCTGAATTGTAAGGGTGTCATTCCCAAGATTCACAATCTACAGTGTCTGAACAATTCTGCAGATTTAAATCAAATTTGACAATGTCTGGGATATGTTTTTTTTTTAATAAACCAGATGATTATTATTTGTAACAGCCTGTTAGAGTAAAATACTATGGGTGAGAATATTCTTGACCGCATCATTACTCACGAACAGGATGACATCACAGAGCTTAAAATAGGAACAATTGGTAGGTACTGACGAAGGAGCCGTTACTTCGAAGATGAAGAAAGATGTTTCAGTAGTTAGAGGTAATGGCACGGGTCTTAATTTCAGAAGAGGGGAACTTTTAGATTCAGTGCGTTTCTTTTAGCGTTTAAAGCATGATATGGCATCTATTACAGCAGAAAAAGATGACACCAGCTAGTTACAGAGTGACGAAATGTATCGAAACCTACAACAGCTAAGTTGATCTGTGCTAGTACCATATATAAGGCTGAAGCCAAGGCTGTGTGTAGAAAGCATTGGCTACAGCAGCAAAGAATGGGAACAAGAACTTTTTCCTTTTTTGGTGAATACAACCAAAAAAGAAGCCAATCAGCTCGGACAATTCTGTGTTGGGTGTAGGAAAGTGTTAGATAACCGAGGTGACGTGGCTGATGAACAGAATGAGTACTTGACTTCGGTTTTTACTGACGAAAGACCCTTCGTGCTGAGAGGAGGCTGTAGGAGTGAGGCTGAGCTATATGAAATTAGTGATCTTGAAATGGCAAATGGTTGTTTACTATAAAATCTTTCGAGTATAAAGGCAAGTAAGGCTCCTGGAGTTCATGACATACATCCAATAATTTTGAGAAAGGCCTCCATAAAATGTACTGAACCATTGTGGATAACTATGAGGGCATCTTTCGACTCGGGAGAAAAATTATGAGGCCGTCTTCGGACTAGAGAAGTGCCACCATATCGCCAATACATAAGGGCGATTCTAAGAGGGGAAGTCGATAACTACACTGACTTGAGTGGTAAGGAACTCTAAGAAGCAATAATAAATGCAATCCAGAAACTTTAGATAGAAATGGCATTCTGCAGAAGACGCGACATGTTTTTTCAAGGGAAATCATGCTTAATTAACTAGTACTGTAAGCTATTTTGACACAGTTATGCATTAGTTGGATATATGAATAATTTCGACATAGTTTATTTGAATTTTAACAAAGTATTTCACTCATTCCTTCCTGAGAGGTAACTGTTTAAGCTGGTATATGTTGAGATTACTGAAAAGATTCTAAGATGGATTGAAGGATAGCTACAGGGAAGAAGGCCGATGGCTATGATTAGTGGATGTTCTTCCGATTGGTGTACCCTCAGAATTTAGATCTCCTTTAGATCGGTTGTTGGACAATTGTGTTTTCTGATTTTCAAAGAAGACATCAAAGAAGTGATAGAAGGAGTGATTTCAAAATTTGCAGGCGACTTAAAGATTCGTAACGTCGTTAATAATCAGTACCATGCAGCTGCCTTGCAAGATAAATTGCACAGGCTTTGAGAATAATCAGAAAATTTGGAGCTGTTTTAATGCAGCGAGGTATTACATTTGGGAAACAGCAACACTAAAATAAATTATATTCTTGGAGGGATTGAATTAAACAATTAAGCACAGTAGAGGAAGAAGGAGAGCTCGGAGTTATAATACAGGCAGATGTGAGGTTTTCTGAGCCGTGTAAACAGCAGCCCGGAAAGCCCGCTGTGTCCTATCGAGGATTTATCCAACATTATCCTGTAGAGATAGGGAGGTCATAATCCCGCTCTATGAGGCAATTGTTAGACCTCATTTGGAATATTGTGTTCAAGTATGGAGATCTCATCTGAAAAACGACATTGTGATTCTTGAAAGGGACCAAAGAGGAGTAATTCGCATGATAAGATCGGCAAAAGGGCAAAGTCTCCGACTATGTGGGCTACAGAGCTCGGCAACCATGCACCTCAAAGAGAACCCGATTGCGGTTTATAAAGCTCTCAGAGGATTTGTAAAATGAAGGAATGTGGAATTTTAACATTTACAAAGAATTTCAGAAATAGGGGACATATATTCAAATTACAGAGGAAGACGTTTAGACTATATTGTAGGAAGTTTTCTTTTAGCCAGCGAACCGTTCATTGCTGGAACAAATTGCTTGCCCAGGTGGTTGAGGCAGACAGTCGAAGAAATCGAAAGGTCCATCGGATAGTAACCGCTTGAGGAGACTCCAGCATAATTTTAATTTGGTTATCTATTTTTGTTTCTTATTTTGGTCGGTGCATCCAAAGCCTGTGGGTTCCTTGCACTATTTCGCTAATACTAATACATGTTTGGAAGAGCTGATGGACTTCTCAGTTTTCTAACGATCACAGTGAACAGTTGACACATATCGCAATGGAAGAATATTAAAATCTGTATGTAGACTAGCAGAAAAGTTTGCTCTACTGAAATATTAACTAATCTGTGCGATTATCACTCGACTGTTTAGCTTTATAGTTTAACAGCCATCAGCTATCTGAAAGCCATCAGCTATCTGCAATAATTGAAAGTGCTCCACCAACAGTCTGGTTTAGTGTTTCAAAAGGTGTTCCTTAAGGCTCGCCCTTAAAAGTCACTTTTATTTATTATTTACATTGATGATCTGACAACTGTATTAAACGTTGAAAAAGTTGCCTACTTTTTGACTGACAGTAAGGAACTCCAGCTGTGTATTCATTCGCTCTCACTCTCGTGCGTTGCACAGTTGGTAGAATCGCCATCATCCCAACACCGGGTAGAAAAGACTGGAGTTCGAGTCCTGTCGACGAAGTAAGGAATTTTTAAGGGCCTTTTTCACAAACTGGCTGAATTACCCGGTCTCAGACGAGGGTAGCGTGGTTTTTTATCCCGGAAATTGGGGTTTAGTCCGAAAAGAGAAAATTGAACACAGAATATTCCCAATTTACAGATATTGTACGAGGAGCAATATGGCTTTAGTCGCTGATGCTCGTAAAACCCTCTAACAATAACAACAACAGATTCGCTCTCACTCTGGCTCAATAAAAATAACTCCGATGATTTTTGGAGGTATACTGTATGGGGTAGAGTTGTGGGGCTCGGCCACAGACACAACAATCAAACCATTGACCGCCGCGGAATACTGGCTCTTGAAGTGGGCTACCTAGAAGTGTCATCTCCCACCACAACTTCACACAACACCGATGGCTAAAGCACTGAATTTAACCAGATTAGCAGCCTTAATGAACGAAAGAAAACTAATCCTCACCATAAAAATGATCGCTGGAAGAATCTCAGCGCCCAACATTTGGGACACCGTGTGCTGGAGAATCCCTGAACCAGCACTCCGCTCCACTCCCAAGCTTCTTGCTCTTCCGACGAGGTTACATTTTAAAGATCGGTTCCTCCCTTATCAGAAGCTCCATTTAGCTCAGTCCTTGGACGACGACATGTGCAAAATCGTCGATGACAAAAAGTACAGACGGAGCATCCTGGATCTGCACGTGTGTTCCACAACCATCAGCTGATGTGAGATCACTCCGGCTCGGAAAGAATTTCAGGGAAACTTGAACTCTAGAAAACTGTCACGTGTTATTTTAATTTATTTTATTATTTTAATCTGATGTATTATTGTTATTATATTTTATTTTTAACTAAATTCAATCTGCTATTTATTTATCCTGTTATGTATTTATTACATTTCCGGCGAGATGATATCTCTGCCGTTTGTTAACCCCTGGCTTAGTGCCGTGAAGGTTGGTTGGTTTTTATTTTTTAGGAGCATTAGCAACTAAGGCCATATTGCTCCGGGATATGCGGTGGTCATTCCCTGACCTTTCCGCATCCTCCGTATTTGGTGGTGACGGGCTCGAACCCCGGTCTAATCAAGAAGCGTGTGCTGCGCACTGCTGCTCCTTCAAACCTGGCTACGGAGGCGCCTGCCGTGAAGGGTTTTTAAAGGTAGGGTACCTGCGTGTACTTAGGAACCTTACAATAAAGATCATATTTCTTTATTTATTTATAACTTGTTTCTGAATCCATTGAAATGTCGCTTCCGCTCGAATCGTATCTTCAGTGTTCGATCTTCAGTGTTCACTAATGGAATGATATTGGAATTTATTGTAAATACTGACAGTTTCAAGAAGTTAAGCGTCTAATTCCGATATGCCCTTCGCCCTTTTGTCATATCGATTTCATTATACCTCAATTTTCCAAATTTCTCGGTTTATTTAAGAGTTCTTCATCAACTTTTAAGAGTGACAAAGTCAATTATTGTGTACAAGCAGTATACTCTCTGTAATCGATTAAACCAGGAGTACTGTTCTCACAGACATGAACGAATTCAAATCAATTTAATTAAATTCGTAAGCATTCCAAATCGGCTTCCCTTTCACTGTCGAACCACAAATCATTTGTTTCGTCTGTTTCAGTGTCGCCCCCATCCTTCCAAACAACTCCATGGGACTATCTCTCTATAATATCATACACTGTTATTGTTTCTCCATATCTTATCAAGCAAATATCTTTTACCCTATCCACCTCTTCATTTCTCCTTGTAAAACTAATTTTTCACTGCCTGTCCCTCGTTCTCAAACGTGTCAGTCCTCTGTTCCGTTTCCTTGCGTAATTAAATTATCACCATATTGATTACATATTTAATCCATATATGTACACTGAGTGGAAATAAATCATGGGATACGTACTTAGTAACGGGTAAGCCCACCTTCCGCCTGGATAAGGGAAGTCACACGGCGAGGCCTTGAGTCCACAAAGCGTCCCACTGGTATTTCCATCTATCCATCCACGCTTGCTGCACCACTGTCCATAATTCTGTCGCATTCCTGGATGGAGGATCCAAAGCTCGACCGAACTTTTCCACAGCATCCTGAAGATGCTCCATTGGGTTTAAGTCCACCGAACGGGAAGGCCATTCCTTGGCGGTAAAATCTGCGGAATGCTCTTCGAATCAAATTCCAATCACTACGGCTCTATGGGGAGGCGCATTGTCCTTCTGGAATAGTTCTCTGCCCTGTGGGTGCAGGATGACAATAAAGGGATGCAGATGCTCTGCAAGGCTGGACACGTAACCTTGACCATTCAGAGATGCGTCTAGACGTACCACAGGTCCCAACGTATGCAAGTTAAACATACCCCAGACCATGGGTATGTTTAATGGTGGATGGGATCTATCCAGTTATTTTAAAGGAGGCGGCAAAGCAACTAAGCAAACCCTTAGCCATAATTATGAGAGCATCCTTGGACTCAGGGGAGGTTCCCACGGACTGGAGATGTGCAAATGTGTCCCCAATTCACAAAGGTGGATCGAAGGGTGACACGAGTAATTACAGACCAGTTAGTTTAACTTCTGTTCAGGGTAAAATAATGGAGTCACTGGTTAAAGATGCATTGCAGGATCATCTAGACAAGACTGCAGCGATAACTCAAACACAGCATGGGTTTGTTAAGGGAAAGTCTTGTCTGACAAATTTGATTGGTTATTATGATGTGGTCACAAAGGAACTGGATGCAAAAAATAATTTTGATATCATATACTTGGATTTCAGGAAAGCTTTTGACACTGTTGCGCATGGAAGACTACTGTACAAATTGGAGCAGAATGGTATTAAGGGTAAGTTGCTACAATGGATAAAAGGATGGTTAAGTGGGAGAAGACAGAGGGTGGTAATCAATGGGTGCTGCTCTTCGTGGACTAATGTTATTAGTGGAGTCCCACAGGGTTCGGTGTTGGGTCCACTGTTGTTTTGTGTATTTATCAATGATATTGATGAAGGTATATCAGGCTTAATGTCGAAGTTTGCAGATGACACAAAGGTTGGCAGGGTTGTTAATGACAGTAATGGCAGTGTGCTACTGCAACAGGATCTAGATAATTTGGGCAGATGGGCTAAGAAGTGGCAACTGAAGTTCAACCTTGACAAATGCAAAGTACTGCATATGGGTAGAAATAACCCCAGAGAAACGTACCAACTGTGTGGTACTACACTTAAGGTGGTAGAAAATGAAAAAGACCTGGGAGTAATTGTGCAGTCAGATATGAAGTTTTCTGAGCAGTGCAGACAGGCTGCTAGGGCGGGTCATGGGGTTTTGTCAATGATATATAGGAATTTTGCTAGCAGGGAAAAGGAGGTGATTGTCCCTCTGTATAAGGCAATGGTCAGGCCACGCCTTGAGTACTGCGTACAGGTCTGGAGGCCTCATTTTAGGAAGGATGTAGATTTGCTTGAGCGTGTACAGAGAAGAGCAACACGATTGGTGAGGGGAATGAAGGGATTCTCTTACCAAGAGAGGCTTAAGTTCTGCAAATTGCAGTGGCTGGAGACTAGGCACCTGCGCGGTGATCTGATTGAGGTCTATAAGGCCTTGAATGGGTTGAGCACGCTGAATTCTGATGGGATCCTTCCACTTGTTCAGATTACCAACCTACGGGGACATAAGTTCAAATTAAGAAAGGACAGATGTAGAATAGATGTGCGGAAATTTACCTTTAGCCAGCGGGTGGTTAATTGCTGGAACAAACTTCCATCTGTCGTTGTAGAAGTTGATAGGTTAAATAAATTTAAGGAGGAACTGGACAGGCATTTGGAGGGAATGGTGTGATTTTTTTTTTTTTTTTTTTTTTTGGCTGATGCCGCATAAGCTCCTACACTTGCTTTCTTGCATCATGTGCCACTACTACTACTACTACTACTACTACTACTACTACATTACCGACCTTCCACCTGCCCGAGCAGTTCTTTGTTAACATGACAGGTGCATAGCTTTGCTTCGTGTGGTTTCCGCCGGATACACACCCTATCATCCGCTCAAAATAACTGGAAATGGGACTCATCGGATCATGAGACGGGACTCCAATCATCCAAGGTCCAGTGCTGAAGTTCTTTCGCCCAGTTGAGGCATAGAATCCTGTCTTGTGGTATTAGCTATGAGACAGCGAGTGGAGAGACTCTGTTAGAGATGAATCATTAATTAACCTAACTGCCCTCTTCTGAATGGAATCAAGAAGCCTGAGAGAGGTTTTCGGTGCACCGCCCCAGATGTGGGAACAATATTCCATGGCAGGGCGGATTTGGGATTTATGCAGAGTGAGCAGCTGTTTCGAAGAAAAGAAGCGCCGAGAGCGAAAGAGAAAACCCGGTTTTTTAGATGCAGAGGAAGTAATATTTCTAATGTGCTTGTGCCAAGAGAGATAAGAAGTCAGGGTAATCCCCAAAAGCGACATCATTTTGCCTGGAAATCGGAGTGTCACTAAAGCTAAGCATAGGAGCAGAAGAATCCTTTTTGCGAGATATAAGGCATGACTGAGTTTTAGAAGGGAGACATTGAATGGGGCGTGTTGGGAATGGTGGGAGTTGTTTTACCAAGATCATTATTATATGAGTTGGAAGAAAAATGGGATGCTAGCAGGTCAGCTTTATCCTTGGCTGAAGTGACAACAGAACCATTTGGTTTGGAAATACGTGGGAGCAGAGATGGGCAAAAGTTGCGGCCAATAGCTTTGGCAAGAGTCCAAAATGCTCGGCTACCATTAGGGCAAGAAGCAAGTTTTCTACTCTTAGCCTGTTCAAACTCTAGTTTGGACTGCTTAATAACTGCTTCACAATTGTTGCGAGCTTTGGTGTAGGAAGAAAATGAAACTGAAGAATTAGAAACAAGCCAATTACGATATGCAACATTCTTCGCTTGAACAGCCTTAGCACATTTATTGGAAAACCAAGGTTTAGATAAAGGACGAGATTTATAGTGGAGTGTGGGATAAAGAATTCCATTCCTGCAAGAATAATTTCACTGACATGATCTGAGCAAACGTTGACATCAGAAGTTTTGAAACAGTAATTCGACCAAGAAAAAGAAGAAAAGAAATCTCGCAGGTCATCCCATTTTGCATTCTTGTAATACCAAACAACACGAGGTTGGGAATAGCCATGAGATAAAGGCCCCATTAGAGAAGAGACAATCACCAATTGTGATCTGAAGTGCCTAAAGAACTTCTCACTTCGACCGTGTACTTAGAAGGGTTGTTTGTGAGAAAAAGATCAAGCGTGTTGGCTGTATGATTAGGATGGTCCAGTATTCTTCTAGATAAATGAACAAGCTGTGCAAGTGTACCGTTGTTCTTCTGGCCATTTAGCCTCTGGGACCCTGGTGAGTCTCAACGTTGCCCACACTAAGCCCCATGGATGCAGACCAGGTTCACCAGTAATTTGTTTGTTTTTCTCTGACAGACATTGCCACCTAATTTCCTGAGGTTTCAGTGGCTAGGACTTATTTGTAACAAATAAAAAAATTAATAAAAAAATATTGGGAAGATAACGCTAGAATTGGAAAAGCCTGGTGAACGCGGTTTAATTTAGTCAAATTTAAATTTGGACATGTGGGACGTGTGCTAGTGTACAGACAGAGTAGGGGAGAGAGACTGAAGGCTGAGGAGAAAAATCAGAAGTATGGAGACGGAAGAGAAGACGACCCCAATGATTTCCAGCGGGGCGTTCCCATGCCCCACCAGGAGAAAGTGGAGAGGTGGCAGGGTAGCCACTCCTCCGCTTCACTCACCAGGATAGGGAAAGAAAGTGGGTGAGGCTAGGTGCCCCACCCAGAACGCCAACTGGAGAGGTGGCAGCTTAGCTGCATTCAAAATCTTGGTTGGAGATTGTCCGTTTCGGTGATTTCCTTGTTTTATCGTGGAAAGAAGATGAGTCTGCAGTCTTGATTTCAGCCGGCAAAGTGGTTTCACAAGGTGTCCAAACTGGGCTGCCAATTAACAAGGTGGCAGTATAGTTGTTGTCTGATTGGAGAGTCAATTTCTGTGTTTGTCTTGTCTTATCGTGATAAGAGGAAGATGGGACATCAGTTTTGGCTTCAACCAGCACAGTCAGTTATATGCAGTTTTGGTCCTGATGGGAGAGTGTCCAGTTTAGTTTTTTTTTTACATCAGATCTTTGTAGAGGAAGCGAAGAGTCTGTTCAGTTTTGTGATCAGATTTTTTTTTTTTTTTTTTTTGATAACAGGATAGTGGTTGTTTCTTTTTCAGTTTTTCCAGTGTTGCTGTTCAGGCTGAGATTCAGTGCAGGGTTCGTAGTGATGAGGTTGTTCTGTTCATGCTAAGTGTTTACCAAGTTTCTTCGTTGTCGTTGGGTTCTGGGCCTTGTGAACAAGTCTTGGGCAAATGTTGTGAATGGTTTATAGTTCTGTTCGTCATCAAGTAGGAAGTGTTCCTGATTCCTGGGATTGTACTGGAGCTGAGTGATGAGAAGGGCTCAGAGATCTACGTACAGATGGCAGTCGAACATCAGGTGGCCCCAGGTTTCTTGGGAGCCACATGAACATAGGGAGTTGTTTTCGATGCTTAGCATGGTGAGGTTGCTGCAGATGGCACCATGTCCAGTTATAAGATAGGTAGTTTGTAGTCCTGGGGAAATACTCTGTCGATGCACCGTTTAAATGTTCGAGTTATTTCTCCTTTGATGGAGGTTGTCCACCTTTCCTGCCAAATTTGTTCTAAGTAGATCAGAAGTCTTCTTTTCTCGCTGGGTCTGTTGCTTAATGGATCTGTTGTATGGTCGATATAGGTAGCGGGTTTGTCCCTACTGAGTTGGTAGAGCATTCCAACACTAGTGACCTCCAGGTCAAGAGGTAGCACCCCATCCAGTACCTGCAGTGCGTGGGTGCTAACCGTGTTAGTATTAGTAACGGCCTCATGGTGCAAGAAAGCCTATGGCTTACGCTGCACCAGCCAAAAAAAAAAAAAAAAAAAAAAAATCCCAACAAAACAATGATAAAAACAAAAAATAAATAAATAAATAAAATAAATAACTAAATAATAATAATTAATAAATAAATAATAATAATTAATAAATAAATAAAAATAAAATAAAATATAAATAAAAAGGAAATTAAACCTATCATCCTATGCGCTTCCCTTATCCGAAAGTACTGTCCAGATGACCTTTGAATTTCCCCAAACTGTCGGCCTCTACCACCGATGAAGGCAACTTATTCCAGTAATTTATAACTCGCTGGCTAAAATAAAACTTCCTGCAGTCCAATCTAAACATTTCCCCAGGTAACTTGAATTTATGTCCCCAAGTTCTAGCATCATTTATATTCTTGAAAATTTTGTCCTCATTCATTTTACTGATGCCTCTCAGAGCCTTAAACACCTCAGTCAAATCTCCTCTAAGGTGTCTAGTTTCCAAACTCTGCGACCCACATATTTGAGATCTTTCTTCATAAGGACGCGATTTTGCCGATCTCACCAGGCGAGTTACCCTTCTTTGCACCCTGTCAAGAAGCTCGATGTCTTTCTTTAGGTGCGGTCTCCATACTTGAACACAGTATTCCAAGTGTGGTCTAACATAAGCCTTATATAACGGGATTATCACGTCCCTACCTCTACTTGCAAAAGTTCGATAGATCATCGATAGGACACCATGGGCCTTCCTTGGAACCTGTTTACAATGCTTAGAGAATTTCATGTCTGACCGTATCGTAACACCCAAGTTCCTTTCTTCCAGTACTGGGTTTAGTTGAACTCCACCAAGTGAATAAGTTTTTTTGGGATTACTGTTTCCCAGGTGTAATACCTTACACTTTGTAGGATTAAAGCATAGCTTCCATTTTTCTGACCATTCCTGAAGTCTATCTAGGTCTCTCTGAAGAAGCTCAGCTTGACAGTGATCATTAACTACTCTACCAATTTTAACATCATCTGCAAATTTAGACATCACGCCCTCTATCCCTTCATCAATGTCGTTTATGAAAATTAAAAACAACAGTGGTCCTAATACTGATCCTTGGGGAACCCCACTTCTTACATCAACCCAATCTGAGGAATAGCCATTTATCACAACCCTCTGCCTCCTGCCCTGAAGCCATCCTTCTATCCATCTAAGGATTTTCCCAGTGATTCCAACCTGTTCCAGCTTATAAAGCAACCGCTGATGTGGGACTGAGTCAAAAGCTTTGCTGAAATCTAAATAAACAATGTCGAAATTATTCCCTAAATCCAGCTCGTGAGTGACCCTTTCGAAATAGCGAACCAGATTTCTTAAACATGATTTTCCCTTTACAAAACCATGCTGAGTATCCTTGAGAATTTCAATTCGATCCAAATGATCCTGAATTCCACCCTTGATAATTGTCTCCATGATTTTCCCTACTACTGAAGTCAGACTGACAGGTTGATAATTTCCAACTTCACTTTCAGTGCCACCCTTATGTATGGGAGATACATTTGCACTTTTCCAATCCAAGGGAATCTCCCTAGAGTCTAGTGATGCTCGCATAATTAGCCTCAATGGTTCAATGCATTCGCATGCCGCCTCTCTTAAGATTAAAGGGTATATTCCATCAACTCCAGGAGCCTTACTGGTCTGTAGGGTCGAAAGTTTTTTCATTAAATAATCTTGCGAAATTTCAGTATCATTAATTACATATTTTTTAACTTCGCTCCCACAATTTCCCATTGCCACAAAGATCTATAGGCACTATGCCATTGACAATTACACAGGGGCACCTGTCCCCTGTGACTTTTTAAACCCACTCTTTCCTATACTTCGCCCAATTAGGGTGGATTTATTCTCCACTGTCAACCCACCCAAATTCATTCCCCCTCAAATCCTCTATTCTTCTATGCCCCCCTCTCTCTCTCCCTTTTTTTTTTTTTTTTTTTAATCTATTACTTTTTTACTTATTTTTATTCATTTATTTTTATTTTATATAATTTTTTTTTATTATTATATATATATATATTTTTTTTTTGGTCTCCGTCAGGAAGCTCAGGCAACCCTGGCGGAGGCCAGCCAGAGTATAATGGGCAGCCTGGCTCACTTGCCAGTGGTGGTGGCGGGCAACGTGTGGTTCAATTAGGGGCCTTGCGGCTAAGCAGCCAGAGACAGAACAACAGACCACAGCACAACTCTGTCACAAACCAGACACCACACTTTTTCTGGCTTTTACAGAGATTCTGTAAATTCTTCACAGAGTACTATGGTGCAGATGTGGGAAACTAGGCGCCATCCACAAAACACTATACCACAAAAGACTTTTCATTTGTAAATATCGATGCAAAATAACTGTTGAGTTCATCTGCAACGGCAGCTGGTGTATTTATTACTATCCCATTTCCCTTACGTAAAGGTCCGATCTGGTTTGTCCTGCCCTTCTTGGCATTTATATATGTGAAGAATTCTTTATCCCCCCTTCTTTGCTCTGTTTGCTAGTGATTTCTCATAAACTGCCTTTGCCTGTCGAACCTTTTCTGTGGCTCTATTACACATCACCTTTTAGCTGTTATAGGCTTCAGTACTTTTTATTGCTCTGTAACCTTTCCATGCCACCTTTTTCTGCTCAAGTAATGCGGCAACTTCACTATTCATCCAACTTGAAACCCTCCTCGTGGAGTATTTTTTTAATGGTATATACGCATTCAAGGCATCTGTGATTAATGTTTGACAAGCGTACCACAGTTCAAATGTATTCATTTTCTGCACGATATCTACCCAGTTAACAGAGGCCATGTAGTACCTTAAGGCATCGTAATTTCCTTTTCTGAAATTAAAACCCATTCCTTTGCCTTTTACTTCTGCTACCTCTCTCGTCATCATCCACCGTAGAACTCCATGATCACTTTCTGCTACTCGTTCCTCTACTGTCAGCCCTGTTATGTCATCTGATTCATGTGTGATGATGAGGTCTAGGATATTCTTTTCTCTAGTACTTTCCCTGACATGTTGATACAAATAACAGTCATCTAGTTGATTTAAAAATTTTGTTCCCTATGTCGAGTTTCCTTCCCATTTACTCCAATCAATTAGAGGCAAATTGCAATCACCCATAACAAGACATTGACGCTTACTTGCCCATTCCATTTGCATGTAGAGGCTTCACAATCACCTGGTCTGTAGATTACTGCTACTAGCATTATACCTTTGTTTCCAGCTATCTCACACCATATAGATTCTATACTAGCATATGAAACATCTGAATCCGGGAAAGCTATCGTCGCACTCAGGCTGCTTCTGATAAGAAGCATTACCCCATCACCCCTTCTATCTACCCTATCCTTCCTAAATACATTATGCAAGCCGTACTTGAACTCATCATCCCCAATTCCCGAGTGGCACCACGTCTCTGTAAGCCCTATTATGTCCGCGTTACTTGTTTTAACCAGCAGTTCGAATTCGCCCATTTTATTGACGACACTTCTAACGTTACTGTATAAACAATTAAGATCTACTCTTCTTGTATATTTAACAACCCTAACACAACCCTTGATATTAGCTACCCGCTCAAGTGAAACCTTTCTGCCCCCAGAACATCTTGATAATACGTCCAGTTTGGGTAACAGATAAGAACTCTTAAGGTACGTGGAAGAGTTACATTGACCAATATTATCAGATAAACGTGTCAGTGTTACCCACATCCCCCCTAACTAGCAGTTTCTCTGAACCTTTAAGGTATCCTCAATAATACTGGCAAAAACCTTTGCACCACCTTTGTTTAAGTGTATCCCGTCTCTACAAAACAAATTCCTTCTACCTACAAGTGTGGGCCATGCTGATAGAAATTTACCCCCTAAAGCCTTGCAGATTCCTTCAAGTCTTGAGTTAATCCACAAGGCTCTTAACATATAATCCGTCCTATCGTGTCTCGGCAGAATTGCAGACACATAGACATTATGGCCTAGCTCGCGACATTTACTCTGCATGGTCCTGTATTTTTCCAACAAATCGTCAGATCGTGTACGTTTAATATCATTTGTCCCCACATGAATAATAATATTTTCTTTACCCCCTTCAAAATCTGACAATCTGTTGGTGACATCATCAATAGTTGCTCCCGGCAGACATACCCTGGTTCTACTCCACCTGTCCTTATAACAAAAAATATTCCCCGTTTCCCTGACAATGGAGTCTCCTAATAAAACAATGTCCTTTTTAACCAGAGTAGTTTGCACTTGGTTTTTCTGTTTTGAGACTCGAATCGCGTGTGCATCACTTGGTAGATTGCTGGAGTTTTGAGTCCCTGACGAGCTCCCAGATGCATTATTTTCGAGGGCAAGCACTCGTTTTTTCAGGGACTCAAATTGTTCCATCAGTGCACCAAATTGTAATTTAAGATCGGTGCACTCCTTACATCGATCATAAAGAAAAGAATCCCCAGATGAGGTAGGATTAGTCACCAGGTCGACCCTGGAAAACATACCACAGGTTCCACAACGGATTAAATCATGACTCCCCGTAAATCGCCATCTGCTATTTCCGTGTGAGTCACGATACCCTGTGACGTTTTAAGGCAGATCTCGTAACTACCATTATATAATTAAATAAATATCAATGAAAGTAACTTTAAAAAATTCTATCTATAATATTATTAAAATCAAACAGTTACAGGAAAACCTATAACAAAATAATCCAACAATATCAAAATAAATCAAATATTTAAAAGCACTATCCAAAGGTAAACCACTTAACTGAGGAGCCCTGTCTAAGCGCCTCCGCTCACCTCGAATGCCAGCGTATTATGCCCAACGTGTTACACGCCCTGGGCATGTAAAGAAGAATTGGCCTGTGAATGAACTCCAATTTTCTCTTATCAACTACGGTGGTGGCCTTGTCAAGTCACGCCAAGAAGCGTAATTGATTGCGGGAATGAATATGGCTTTATAGAAGAGAGCCAGTGTGCGTTTTTTCAACCCCCAGTCTCGGAGGATCACCCTGGCCACCATTGCCATGTAGGTCCTGATCTTTCTTTGTACAGTATATAGTTCAAGTGTGAGAGGAAGGATAGGTTCTTATCTATTATTATTCGTAGGTGTTTTAGTTCAGTGACAAGTTTGACTGTAATGGCATGGATCTTGATCTGTTGTGGTCGTTGGCTCCAGAGAGCCTTTTAGCAAGATGCATTGAGATTTTGTGGGTGATATTGTGAGGTGGTGGAGTTGTAGTCCATAAGGGTGGTGAGGACGCGACTTCCACAGGTTTCAAGCTGAGCCCTAGAGTCAGCGGCCAATATTAGTGACAGATCATCTGCTTAGGCCTGAGTGCGGAACACCCCAAGGTCCATACCGAGGAGCTCATCCAGGACATAGGCCCAGAGCAGTGGGCCAAGAACTGAGCCCTGGGGAAACCTCGGTAGATTTTCCTCTTCACTTGGCAATAACATGCTTGGACTACTACACTTCTGTTTGTTAGGTAGTTTTTTTATGCAGTTACCCGCGATAGAGTGGCCCATCGTCGGGTACCCATTCTCATCCCTTTCACAAAGTCGGTTAACTCACGACGTTTATGCATACTGACATCGAATTGCCGTCAACGTGAATGCATTGTGCTATACCACCAAGCGATTGGTTCGTCCACTATCGAAGGGAGGACACGTCGCGTTACCAAGGGTATCGGGTATTCGGGTATCTCATGAATTCTGTCCTTTCAGTGTATAAGAAATTACATTTATACCTGTTTATTTATTTATAATTTCGTATATATTTTGATATAAAGTTTCTGTAATGTGTACTGCTCTATTATGCTCAGCTTTCTATCCGCAGTTTAAGGTCTGCATGCGATGTGTGAGAAATATGTAAATAAATAATTAAGATGCAGCTGTCGACACTATTGATTTATTACAATTTAAACCACTACAACTGACGTCAACAATTTACAAAACTTCAATGATTTTGAGTATGCTAAATTTTCTGTAAAAAAAATTAACAACGTCATAGATATAAAGATATGAGTAGGGGAAAAACCATGAAGTTTGATATATATAGATAGATAGATAGATAGATAGATATTTACCAGGAATATTACGAAATAATAACATTCAACCTTCATTAAGGCGGCCACTTCTCTGTAATGAGGATGGCGTGATTTTCCCAAGAGAAGGAAAACGAAATTCCAGAGAGTATTGAACAAAAAACATGTTTCTGTGAAGCTGCGAAACAGGTTTTATATTTGTAATTCAGATGGAGGAAAAGGGTATAACGGGCAACGATAATGGATTAAAAGATTTGTTTTGCTTTTCTCTGAACTATTTTCAGAGAATTTGACAGAGAAATCATGCGCCTGGAAGTACTACATTTCTGAAGTCAGTACAGGGATTTGAGCTGAGAAGACCTCAAACAAGTTACAAGGTAAGATCGAAATTTTGATATGAAATAGGAAAAATTCCTTTTTTTCGGAGCTCATACATGATATTCCTCTTTGAGTATAATCAATATTGGTTTTTGTTTATGTTATTATTTTATTAATATAACATCCAAAACAGGGCGAACCAGGCGATTAACATTCAATGCTTAGCAAACCAATAACCTTAACAATATCAAACAAAACCAATAACAAACAGTAACAAACCAATCTGTATAACAGTATTAAATCTAAAAGGAGCGTTTTAAACATTAAATATAAATTTTAATACTAAATTATGCGATAAAATATAAATGCAGTATATGTTCAATAAAATTCAAGAATTCTTGAATTTTATTGATTATATATACAGTGGTGGTGACGTTTCAAATGAGCGGAAAGATAAGCTAGGGAAACAAGACTAAATAACTTCATGGGGTGTGTCAGGGTAGTTAACTAAAGAATATTTAATCTTAATTGTGTCAGCAGCGCTGACAAATGGTCGAACTCGAACTTCTGGTTAGGACAACTAACGCTAACATAACAGGGATAACAGAATTGTGGTGCCACCAGGAAATTGGAAATGACTACTTCTATTATAGTATACAGGGTTATTCAAAACGATGTCCGGGGTTTCAAACAATTCCTTTTATATACCTCATAAATGTTCAATATGAGAGCCTTTAGTGAAATCGCCCAAAATCGCATATTCTGCTTATTCACTTTCCCTGACGAATGGAAGGTCGATTCATCAGAAAAAATCACTCTGTCCGAAAGTGGCGTTGCACAACGGTCACAGATTTACTTACATGAAACTCCAACACAGTAAAAGCTTTCTCATTACATTCCGAAGCCATTCGCAACAGAGCAGAACTGGCGTCACAGGCAAACGAACCACTGCACGGCGGTATGCGTCCAACGCCATCTGGTGGTTAGCCGTGCAGCATACCGAACATCGCGAGAGTGGGAACGAAACTTGAGATATTATGGACTCTTTCGAGATGGCTACAAATGATTGTGACACATGCGCTTTCCCAAAAAAAAAATTCTGAAACCCTGGACTTCATTTTGAATAACCCTGTATATAATATATTTAGGGAAGATAGGGAATATAAAAGGTTGTTATATTGTTGTAAGATTTGAGGCGCATCACCAAATTAGGACATATTGCGCCGTATATGATATATATATATATCTGTAAATCGAGTGTGTTTTTTGATCAATTTGCTGTTTGCTGGGTTAAAAAACAAAAAACAGCGTTTTGTCGCAAAGAAAAAATATAATATTTTTCCCTCGCCTACGAGCGAGTGATTCAACCGCGTTGTGAAAAAGGCCCATAACAATTCCAAGCCCATTGGTAAAATTCGAACCCATTTCTTTTCCACCCGGTGTGGGAAGTATGGAAAGCTAAAAGTGGTAGTGGATCATGCTTACCAAAAGCAGTCTGAGCACAAAAAGAGCTTTAGCTGAGTCAGAGCAGAATTTGTGTAATGTTAGTTGGGAGAAAAGGTACAATGACAGTGGGAGTTCTCCGACATTCCCCATACGCAGATAGAACTAGTGAGCAAGTGTGAATGTCTTATTTTGGGGGCTTCAATCTTACCCTAATTAATTGGAATAAGTGGGAGGGAAATTCGCCATGCGAAACAAAAGTTTTAATGAACTAGATGAATATTATTGCTATCAACATATTAAAGAAAATACTAGGGGTAAGAATATTCTTTTACTTATAATTACTGCAACATCACAAGGCTTACAACAGTTATTGGCAGTAAGTGATCACACAATCGTTATTTGGAAGATGAAAAAGACGTTGTAGTAGTTAAAGATAAAGGCGGGTATTAATTTCAAAACAGGTGACTATGACAGTTTAAGGAGCTATGTGGCATGTAGACATGTATTGTATCTTATGTAAGGCGGCTCCCAAACGCTAGTTCAACTCCACCGTGGTATCTGGATATTATAAAAACTTTGCAAAAACTTTATAAAAACAAAGGGTGCCGTTGAGGGTTTAAATGTGATCCAAAGATCATCATTTTAGTCTTAGACGAACTTATTGTCAATTTATTATCCACTGTCCATTGAAATCAATTTTGTAAGACATCATTGGCATTATTTTCGATAGCAGATCTAGATGAACCATGAATTAAGATAGTAAGATCGTCGGCATAAGCGATGATTTTAGTACTACTGAAACAACTGGAAATCCTGTAATACCATATTCCATATAAGAGGCTCTAAGATAGACCCCTGGGGAGACCCTCGTGAAACTTCTCTAGATGCCTCCTGAAATTTACATTTCACTAAAATGTGACGATTATTGAAATAGCTTGTGAACAGGTGGTATAGTTGCTGAGGGCATCCAGCTGATCGTAACCGTTCGAGAGCACTCTGACACCATAGAGAGTCAAAAGCGCCATCGAAATCAACAAAGGTAGCTAACGTGTACTTTGATGTTGAACTCTCAATGCTGCGAGCAAATTCAACAAGTGCATCCTCACAGGACTTCCCTACACAAAACCCGTATTGATTAGAGGACACCATATTTTTCGACTGAAGAAGATCAGTAACACACAGAGTCATTAGACGCTCTACCAACTTCCCAAGATTTGGCAAAAGTGCAATAGGCCTATAAAATCTAGGATTTAATGCTGGTTTATCTGGTTTTTTAATCAGTTTTAAAAGCGCAATTTTCCAGATATCAGGAAAGAGACCTTCTTGGAAACATTTGTTAAAAAGTAAAACCAGTACTTGTGGACGCAATTTTAAAAATCGCAAAATAAATGTATTTTCAACCAGGGCTATCCCTGGACATTTCTTAATATTAATCTTTTTAGCAACAGATGCTAACTCATCAATGGTAAATTCTTCTGTCTGAATATTGTGTATATATATTGTATATATTGGTGGTATAAAGCGAATTCGCATCTCGAATATTTGAATATACAACAGAATCAGTAGTTAGATCATCCACCGGGAATAGTCTGTCAAAAATAACATTAACTGTATTCATCCAATCAGTAGTCTCCAGGAAACCTTCCTTCACAGTGCCGTATACATCTAAAGAGTGAATCTTATTAGGAGCTATCTTATAAATAAGACCCCAAAGATTGTCATTACCAGCACTGTGAACAAACTCCTTCCATGTTTCCCGCTTAAGTGTGGCAATAGCCTTTACATAATGTTGTTTGAGTGAAATATATTGAGAGTAAAAATAAGCTACTTCATCAGAATGCCAATCCTTACGTCGATGCTGATATTTTCGACGGGCTTGATGTACCTTTTTCCTTAAAGAAGACAATTCTGAGGTCGACCAGCAACAGGTCTTTAAACTAATCTTTTTTTTGTTGGCCGATTTGTATGAGGCCTTAAGTAATGACTGGCATAATAAGGCAGCAATTCCAGCAGCTATAAAAGAGTGAAGAGACGAAAATTCATTTTCAGGGAAATCTGCAGAAATGGAGGAGTCAAATAATTCCCACTTTATGTGATTTTTGGAAAATCTGACTAAAGCTGGATGTAGTAAAAATTGATCTCCAGGTTTAGAAAAATCAGTAACAACAAAAAATAGAACCCGATGATCACTTGTTGTCCAATCAGTAATCACCACCCAATCACGAACAACTGCTTTAAAATGAAAATTAGTTAATGTCACATCAATATTTGATTCTCCAGGACAGCTGGAAAAGGTTGTTACCACTTGAGGTAGGTTTTTTACATTTAAGCTCTTATTAATAATAAATTCCTCCAATATAAGACCACGACAATCACTTCAATTACTGAACCAGAGTGGAGAGTTAGCATTTACGTCAGAAGTTATTAAGACATTCTGTGGACCCAAGAAATTTAAAGTTGTTTCTAGATAATTCGAGGATAAATTAAAATCTTCTGAGGGAGGACAATATAGAGAAATTAAATAAAAATTCAAATTCAAATATGTAACAAAAATACAAGTAACCGTTCTATTGCATAAACCATTGATATACCATAGTGATATCAAGCTGATTATTTAACACCACAATACATGTTTTAAGTTCCTCAGAGACCGGTTGAATTATACGGGCAGTGAGTCGAAATCCCGTTACCTTTGGAGTATATCAAGGTTGCACTTTAACAGTATAAGGGTCTTGAATTGCAATAATATCAATAACATTTTACTCAGCTGACACTCGAATTTCGTCTGATACTGCTCTAGAACGCTGACCGCTAATTTGCATAATCCTAATACCAGCAAGCAAAGACGCAGGATAATCAGCAAGAACAGCATTAGCTCCAATAACAGTTCCATCTCCGGGAATAAAACTTGTATTGGTATTATTATAACTATTATTCATTGGCGGTCTTTAATCGTGCCGTCTGTAATGCCCGTAATACTCGGGACATGTGCTGTCCCTTACCGAGTGCTGATGTTCCTTCCTACGTCTCTTACAGTTGATACAGCTAGGTGGCTCTTCCTTAAATGGACACTCATTAAATACATGCCCACTTCGAGCACAATGTCCACAAGACGGGGACTCATGCGAACAATATTGGGTAGTATGTCCATACCCAAGACACAGATAACATTTGGTGACTATCGTATAAGGACGGTGCTTATGAGAACTCCAAGTCAAAAACAACCTGTCCAGTGAGGACATATATTTATAAATTTTAGGTGAAAAGCTAACCACTCAATCAACTAGCGATGACGACCTGGCCTGAGTAGTAAAACGAAAAACTGTTTGTTGCTTCACTTCTTCCAATGTGAAACCGTAATCTATCAAGTTCTTGTTATAAAGATTATCCACAATTTCGTCCTTTGAAAGATCCCGTGGGATATCATAAATTATGACTGATGGATTACCTTTACGAGGAACACCAGTGATCACTCCAGCTTCGGAAAACGCCGCCGTAGAAGTCAAACAGTCGCAATCAGATTTCGTAGCTGTTTCCACAACCGCTCCTCGATTACGAACAAGTCGCAAAGATTTCACTTGTACATTCTTCAAATCATTTTTAAGAGTTGTAGTAACTACATTTTTCATATCAGAACTTGTTTTCAAGTCACTAGTATCTGAAGCTCTAATTATTAGAACATTATTAGATGATTTTATAACATCACTAGAAGAAACACCCTTCTCAATAGTACCCCTCACAGTATTATCATAGGTACGTACAGGCTCTTGTGTATGAAACCTATCAGTCAGAACTCATCTGTATCTACATCTGACTTTGGTATGTTCTTCCCTTCATCCTGTCCAATGTGTTTACCAGTGACCACAGATGAAGTTTGTAACACTGTTTGTAGCAATTGGGCTCTTTTATCAATTTCCTCATTAATCGCTTTTAATCTCTCATTTTCTATCAATAGTGCAGTTGTTACAGTCTCCAAATTACACCATTTGTCCATAATGATGTCCCCATTTTTTTTAGTCACCTTATTAGCCTCTCCGAAAAGAAAACTTGCGATATCTTTTCGCATTTTAGAAATGACCGCATGTACAGAGGATGCGTCTAGAATATTATCGCACTCATCAGTTATTGTACTCGCATAATTTTCACAATCATTAGTCATTGTACTTGAATCATTAGTCAAAATAGGGGTGGGAATAAACCCAATCCTCTCCACTTTAATTAACTCACCACCTGTGCTCTGCTCTCGTATTAACTGAGCCGCGGGCATTAACTGCTCGTGACCAATACTTTTAGAATATACAAACTCACCTAACCTTCGTATATCGCCACGAGATTGAGGAATTTTAGGTGGGAGTAGGGGTGAAGTATCCTCTCTGTGGGGGTTGTTCTTTCCAATTGTGGGGGGTTGTGGGTATTATTGTTTTTCTGGTTGCCCTAATTTTCTTTATATTTTAATTATTGTAATTTATCCCCTTTTTTATATGTATATCCCCGTAGTCCAATCCTCCCACTTAGCATCTGACTTGTTTGTTCTCAGAAGATTACCAGACCCAAAGGGGACCCCAATTATTTTAGGTATTTTTCTACCGGATTGGCTGAGTTTCGGAATGACAGACTCCAACACTGAATGTAAAATAAAACAATGTTTATTAACATATCATACAGAAATTAGCAATGGTATTTGGTCAAACTATATTTGGCTGGTGACTTGTTAATTCATTAACCTTTATATGTGTAAATATCTTGTTCAAACTCAATTGTTTCATCATCAGATATCCTATTCTAATACACATTATTATTCATTATGACATGGTGTCTCTTCATGTTCTTTACAGGGACTTCAATAGGTCGTGTCATACACTTTACATAGATTCTTCCCACTCTTCTCCTGAACAGTCTGTATAATAAACCAACAACTACCTGCCAATGAACTGGCTCACAAAAACCTTCAGAGTTTGTGTCTCAATTTGTAAGAAAATTGCATTTATTCAATCAGACACCCTTTCTGCAATCAGGTCAACAGGAAATATTAATCAATTCAATTTAACATTACCCTTCAGAACAGTTAATCCTCTATACCTTTATATATAACTTATTAATTAGCCCCTACTCAAATCAGAAATACTCTCCACAAATCAACTCATAATAAATCGAAATTTCAACCTTCAATTTCATACATATTATAAAAACCTTTCCCAACTTTAAACAATTCTCAGTTATCTATTATACCCTCTCCTTCCAGCAAGCATTTATATGAGGAGCTTCACTCCAAATTATAGGCTACGTCCGTCTTAAATACATTACACTTTTATTCATATATTCATTACTTAAATCTCCCTCTTTAACTATATATACACATATTTCTCCTAAAGTCCTCTCCTTAATAAACTAAGTACACCTATTTCGGTAAACTCTCTAGCACTTACGTGTTTGGCCTGGAACTTTCCTCTCTGCTCGGCTTCCTTTCATATCGGTCATTCAGGTACTGGAATGCGGGGGCGCTCATTTGGGGATCTCGGTGATTATGGTGTTTCCCTACCGGGTACTGCACGGCTGGAATCAATCAGTGTCGCATACTCTTTACCGGTCAGCATTTCTTCTTCCGTGGATAGAGGGGTTTTCGAGTAGGTCAATGGTTCGAACACTCATTCGACTGGCTTTGCCTATATAATTCTCAGGGTGTGATTCTTCCTTCTTCCTCACTACGGCTTCCATGTTTACAGGTGAACATTCCTACGGGCTGTCGGGATATGCAGAATTTCTATCACTGCTTCCATCTATCTCAGGTCTGCAGCTATCACCCAAATTAGACTACTGCTCTGCTTAGTATCGTTCTCCAACTCCTTCAATTCATTCTCCAGACCGCTCCGTGAACTTCTTCAGCCTCCTCCGAAAACTTCTTCCGAATGCCACGAAAACTTTTTTAGAATCCCCCGAAAACCTTTTTTGAATCTCCCACTCAAAATTCCCTCTATTTTCTTCCTGGCCAATAGGAGATCTGCACATCCTTTTTCCTGTGTTCTCATTTGTCTCCTCTCCTCTTCCGTGGGCGGGTCTTCTTTAGTCTTTGTGTCCCAACTTCCGTGGACCTCGAACATACGAGAACAATCCAGAAAGAGAAGCGGAAGTTCAGGTCAACTGAGAAGCGTCACAGCTCCTCCCGTGACCTCACGCGCGCACACCTGGTGACGTCGCCTACCTCTAATAGCGTTTCACCGTGAAATCTTTAAGAGAGCCAGCTTAAGCACTCTTGGCCCTTACTATGGTGCATCTGCTTCTGTCTTAATGGGGATTTGTCATGGTATATTACTTTCACTGACTCGTCAAAGAACTTCCATACAAACAAGCTACAACTAAACGGGGAGTGACTGGAAGGTATTTTTGAATTTCAGTGCTTCTTAACCCATGTTGTTTTTACCAGAAAACCACTATTCGTATTACAGTTAAATTCTCATAATATTTAACAAATTTTATTAATTAATGTAAGGACGGGTCCTTACACTCCCTCCCCGCTGGATCTGTCTAAAGGTCGTTTACCATTAGGATTTATATCTTCCATAATTCTTTAATAACAAAAACTCACAAAGAGATTAATATTAGTAGTATTAAATAAGCAACTTCCAAATATATTAGTAATAACAACTACAGTATTTCAATAATTCCAACTTCTAAATCCTGCGTTCTTGAACTGTTCCTTTGAGGTTCAAAGCAGCAATATTATTTGCACTTACAGTAACTTTCTTGATCTATCAGCAAAAAAAATAAGAAACCTCATTTACGTTTACAGCCAAAACTACGGATCCGCCGACAACGATCGTTACCACATGGCAGCCATATTGGCTCTGCCGATGTGGTAAACCACACTCTCTTAACCAAATAGCTATATCACAAAAGCTAAGCAATATTTCACCTTGAAACTATTAATAACACCTAAAGAAACTCATCGACAGTCAAATCACCCAAAATTACAATCCGTTTAATCGCAATAAACCGAAGATGTCTAGAGATAAAGTAATTTTTTGAACCATTGAGGTGAATTATGAAGGTATCAATGAAGTCGAGAGAGATTCCTTTGGATTGAAGAAGTGCTAATGAATCGCCAATAATAAATGCAGTTCTAATAGTGAAGCGTTTAACAACAGATCAGTTAGACCGACCTCAGAAAATAGAGAAATTCATAAAAGCAATTTTTAAGACTGCAATCCAGAGATATTTAGATAGAAATGACATTCTGTAGGACAGGCAACGTAGTTTTGTCAAGGGAAAACCATGTTTAACTAAGTGGTAAGCTATTTTGACACGGTTACTCAGGACCTGAATATAAAGAACAATCGAGTTTATTTGCATTGTACAAGGCATTTGACTTATTCCCTCATGAGAGAAGACTGTATAAGCTGGAACAAGTAGGGATTATTCGAAAGTTTCTACGAGCGATTGTAGGGTATCTGCAGGGCAAAAGACAAAGGGTCGTATTCTTGAGATTAGCTTTACAAGTGGGGTCCCGTAAAGATCGGTTCTTCGACCACGTTTATTTCTGATTTTCATAAACGAATCAACGAAGGGATTAAGTGTGTGATGTCGAAGTTTGCAGACAGCGTAAAGATTGGGAGAGTCGTTAATGATTAGTGCCAAGTAAATACTTCTTCATGATAACTTGAAAAGGCTTTAAGAACAGTTCGTAAACCTGACAGCTATGATATAATGCCTTAAAATGCAAGGTCTTAGATTTGTGAATAACAACTCCAAAATAACTTATTCACTTGGTAGGGTTGAATTTAAAACAGTAGAGGTAGAAAGGGATCTAGAGCAGTGTAACAAGCGATCAGGCATTAGTGGTGTCCTAACTTATCGCGCAATATCTTGTAGAGATATTGAAGTCATAACCCCACTGTATGAGGCAATTGCAAGTCTTTATTTGGATTTCTGCATTCAAGCACGGAGCTCTATCTGAAAAACCAACCCCTGCGCTTCTTGAAGGGGCACCTTAGAAGAAACCTGAGCGGGGTTTATAAGGCTTCGAGAGGGGGAGGGTGTTAATAAATTGAATGAAGGCGAAATTTTCGTTGTTTTAAGGAATTCTCGAACTAGGTGCCATAAATTCAAATTACTGGAAAAGATGTTTAGTATATGGTTTTCTTTTAGCCAGCGAATGGTTGCCCCCACAGGTAGTTGAGGCTAACAGTTTGAAGAAATTCATAGGTCAACTGGATAGTTACCAATGTAATGAGGGAAGAGATAATCTGTTTTGAATTTTCTTTTTTTATTTTGTCTGGTGCAGCAAAGCCTGTCGTTTCCTTGCACTGTAATGCTAATACTAATAATAATATCACCTTAAAATTATGGAATGTTACGTGTATACTGTACTTGCAATAAAAGTTTGGAACAGTCGATTCCCACGTCTCTCAAAACCACTAAATGCACTGTAAATTTGGCGGTCTTTCCAAATCCAGTCTTTTCACATAAAATGTTCAATTATGTTCCCAACAAAAAATGTTCCGATAGCTTTCCCCCTTTGCTTTAACAGCCTAGCTGACACTTGACCTCTTTAGAACCATACTTTTTAAAAAATGAAAGTTGAGACTACCTACACGATAAATAAAATCCATTACTAGGACACGAAAGGAATACTCGAGGTGGCGTTGGGTGGTTTCGTATGTTCGTTCTTGCCGCTATCGCCCTCGTTGTCTGCTGTTAAAAGTTCTTTTTTAAATTTAATTTTACATATTTAATCGTTGAAAATTTGTATTACTTCTTTTTGTGGCTCACCGAAGCTATGGCCTTGGGCAAGTTGATCCAATGTTTCTCTTTTCTCTTAACTATTTACATAAATTGAATACATTTTATTTTAAAGTTAATTGTGAAGGCGCCATCTGTAGTTCGTGCAATGTTCAAGCATAGGGTTATCTTATCTCTGGCGCAGTATTCTGCAGTGAAGAATGCACGTATGCTAAATTATGAGGTCCTGACGTCGCAATTGCAGACGTTTCAACTCTTCTGCTTTCCCTCACCCGCCTCATTATGTGGTGGACAATGCATCTGCTGACGAAAAAATCAACGCGCCGTATGCTCTTTCTCTTCTTTTTACATCTAAAATAAATGAAACCGCTTATTCTTTTTCTCAAGATTAGTTATTCGATAGTTCTACGGATTCTGAGAATGAAATTGAAAAGCTGTTCCTGCATAAATTACTATACAATAAATTACTCAATTTCATTAGACTCTGTTCTAATAGAAGTGTACTTCAGAAACTATCGTGTTAAAAGCGAGCATCAAATGAATCTCAACATATCGTCTGAATTCAAACCTGGATAAGCTATCGCACGATGGCTCCCGACATAACAAATCGATCAACGATATCGAAACTACCGTACGATCAATGCAAATCGACCTTAATAACTTCAAGTGTCAATTCACTCAACTTTATAATATGGCCCTTGGCCTTCTAAATGTTGCATACAAACTGACAAAATGTCAAGTAAGTTAATTGTAAGATCTTTCAAGTTAACCCGTTAATGATCAGCTGAAAGAGAACGCACACTGACAAAAGCAGCATGTCTCACTCTGCTGTTTAAGCTTCAATTTTACCAGGAACCGGCATTCCTCAATCCGTTTGTCAAGAATCTGGCACTCTTATCCAGTGACAAAATAACTTTCCTATTAATTATTTCTTTATTTATTTATCAGTCTAGTACAGGATTTTCACTGCAGGACAGCAGGTTTGCTAGAAGGGTGTATACATTCAGAATCACGGTCGAACGCATGCAGTGAACGTAGTTTTAACTTAGATATTGGAACTGCTCAATTTCTTTCCCAAGATATTGAAATATATGAGAATGTTTGCACTTCCGTCCACTGCTGACCGTCTGACCATTTAACAACCGTTTGTCTTGTGGATATTGTCAACAACCCAAACTTTTCTGCGAAAGAATAAGGGAGCGGTGTTCATCAAAAATGGCCTGCTGCAACTTTGCTTTTAATCGGAATTGATGGTCAGTCGCACCCAACCAACGATAATTAAATTGTACATGACTTGTACAAAACTTAACGGTCAATTCAGAAAATAATGTTATACTCTGACGTGTCTAATCATTGCGATTTTTTTAAAAACATTTCATTCGGAAACTCCACCCTTAACTATGGTTCTTCACTTTTAATGATCCCTCAAGCTTACCATTTCCCTTATTCAATGCTATTCAAGAGTATAGCGGTTCTTCCACAAATAACAATACGAATAAAGCTTTTTCGTGTTGTTATTTGTGGAGTTGACTGCACAGTGAAAACAGATTAGATTTACGTAAGATTTGAGCCTTCTTTAAAAAAAATTACAATTGTCTGCCATACCTGCAAATAAGAAATTCTGATTAAACCAACGTGCCATGTTTAATCAGTTTAAGGAAATTGGCAGTGTACACATTAAGAAATCTCCAGGTTGATCACCAATGTCTGAAGAGAATATGGAGCGCTTGAGACAGTCTTGGTTACGTAGTCCGAAGAAATCCATCGCTCGTCGTAGTCTGGAGCTTGGCATTCCAAAGACCACCATTCAGGATGTGCTTCATAAACGACTGAGACTGCATGCATACAAGATTAAACTCAAACACGAAATCAAACCTGAAGACGGTCCCAGACGTACTGAATTTGCTAGTGCCATGTTAAATGAGATTGAGTGGCTGCACACACTCACGGCGCATCCAAGGTCATTGTTGAGGGTGTCAAATAAAACTTAGTTACCACATTGTTTGCTGCTACGATCGCAGCAATCGATCAAATATTTCCGAAGATAATTAAATGGGAAATAACGGACACCTTTTTTGATGACCCTGTATAGAGAGTGATATAGCGAACAAGCACTAAGTGAACTGCACTATAGCCAGAGACAGCTGTAGTAGTTTATTTTTTTTGCGTCAGCCAAAAATAAATAAATAAAATAATAATAATTCAGATAAAATAAAAATATTTATTCTGTTTCCTTTCCCGTAATGTAATCATCCAATTATGCTCTAAGCTTAGACTCACTGCTTCCACTACGTTGGGAGGATATTTATTCCAATGTGTGACGACTCATAGGTGAACATCATGAAATCCAATCTTCTGTCGTCACTGAAACTTCATATATTCGTCCCTTCTTTCCCGTCTCACCCAGAGGGTGATCAACCCTTCCTCATTCATTCAGTTAACCTCTTCATTGCCTCATACTGCTCAATTAGATCTATCCTTATATCTGTGGTTGTCAAACTTTGCAGTTCACATTTAAGTCATTCTTTATATATGCATCGCTCTGCTGTTCTCACCAATCTGGTCACCCTTCCATGTCTTTTTTGGTTCGATCACCGAACCTCAATACAATATTTCAAATGTGGTCTCGCCTTCGCCTTGTAAAGCTGGAAGATGACGACCTTCTCCGTACTAGCAAAGGTCCTAGAAATCCTGAACACAACGCCGAGTGCCTTCATATCCTGTTTACACTGCATGGAAAATTTCATGTCGTGTCGAATCATAACACCTGAGATTTTTTTCCTTCTTGAAGCAAATTTAGCTTCTATCCTCTTAATTTATACGCGACTCCAGAATTTCTGTTCTCCAAATACATAACCTTACTTTTGAATGCATTAAAGCTGATATTTTTGGGAACAAATGTACAACCGATGAGAGTTGTTTTGAAGCAACACGGTCCGGCTCGAATTGTTAACCCCCCTTCCACCTTCAGATCATCAGCAAACGTTGAGGGCTGATCTTGGATACCAACATCAATATTATTTACGAAAATCAGAAACAGAATCTAGAATCTAGAAAAACTTGCCACTGGCCAGGCATGGGAATGCTCTTGAGGGCCTTGAGGCCACTCTTCGGGCCTTTAACCTTACACGGTTAGTGACGCAACCAACTAGAGCGTGTCAAGCGCTGGACCTAATCTTCCACAACTTAAAAGATATCAAACTCCTACCTGGCAACTTTCGATTCCAATCTGATCACTCGCCAATTGCATGTAAACTATCCTTACAGAGCATTTCCCTTGGGCTACCTGACGAGTACTCTGCTGAATTGCCTAGGATAGCTTTCTATACCAAATATCTGAAGCCAGAGATCATTCTCCAATGCTTGATTGGGTTTGACTGGGAGCGTCTCTATTCTGAGCCATTGGAGGATGCCATTATGCTCTTGTCGGAACAAATGAAGTAAATTGCACTACATGGTGCAGCCAGAATCACCAGGAGTGGAAACAGGTCGCATCGAGGTTTCAATAAGGAAACTAAGATGGCTTTCATCAAGAAGCAGAAGGCCTACCGGAAATGGCAGAAAACTCAACTTCCCTCAAACCATTCCATCTTTAAGAAAGAAAGAGCTTGCTTCTTGAAAAAGAAAAGGCTGGTCCTTAACCAAGCTGTTCTCAATAGGTTGAAGAGTGGTAGAAGGATCCTTTCGAATCATCATCATCTAGCCATTGACAAAAAGCTTGTCCAGGAATGGGCACAGTTCAGCTTACAGCAGGCAGATTTTCCTGACTCTGATTCCTTTCTCTCGCAGGAGGACTGGTTACCTAGGGCACACTTGTCTGAAATAGAAATAACTAGAGAGACCCTAATTGATGTCATCAATAAACTACCCAACAAAGCCACTGTAGGTCCGGATGGTTTCTCACTCTTTATTATCAAAATTTGCAGCCCATATATAGTCGACCTTCTCCTTTACCTTTTCAGACAAATCCTGCAATCTGGAATAGTTCCTTCAATTTGGAAAACTTACCATGTTAAGTCCATTCCAAAGATCAAGAAACCCAAATCTCCTAAAGACCTGAGACCAATATCCATCAGCTGTTCTTTACTCAAAATTTTCGAAAAAGTAATTCAGCCAACAATTGCCCAGCATTGCTTTGCACACAGGCCCGAGTACCTCCATACAGTTCTACAAAAGAGATCGACAACTACCAATCTTCTTGATACCCTCTTCAGAATTCAGCACACCCTTAACAACAAATCACAGATTGATATCATATTCCTCGACATAAAATCGGCTTATGACAGAATACACCTCCCAGCTCTTTTTACCATTCTGAAACACTACTTCGGCCTGGCGGAAACCTTACTTCAAATTTTGAAGTCTATTTTACTTCCTAGACATCTGTCTGTGACCCACAATGACTTTCAAGTAACTATTGACGTCTCAAGAGGCATTCCACAAGGAAGTGTACTGTCAGCTATCCTGTTTGCAGCAGTTTTGGAGCCTTTCCTTGCTCAGAATCCGAACTTTGTTTCTTATGCCGACGATCTGAAGTTCTACGTGAGCTCAGATCATAATCATCAGATTCATGATATCAACCAACAATCTTCTAGGCAGATATTGAGCTTGGAAAGTTATCTTGCCACAATAGGACTGCATCTGAGCCCTTCCAAATCAGCACAACTGACGATAACCAAGAAGAAAGCCAAAAATGATATATCCAAATCTTTGTGAATGGGGAACCGGTGCAAAAGGTGACCTCTCATACTGATCTTGGCCTCACCTGGGACGTTGGGCTCACATTTCAGCCTCATTTTGCCAGGATGAGGCAGAAGACGTACGCTGCTCTTTGGGCAGTGCGTCAAGAGCTCGTTGGTGTGCATCAGCCAGCGCTGCTTGTTCGGCACATCCTGAGGTGTATTACGCCGATTCCTCTCTATGCTTCAGAAATTTGGTCATCTGCCCCTGCCTCATACCTTCAGAAGTATCTCAGTTTAGAGTACTGGTTGCTTAGATGGATGAACAGGGTGGTAGGCCACTCCCTAACTATCTCCAGATCTATCCTACAAGCAAATCTAGGCACCACTCCCTGGAGACATATCATCATGACAAAAAATGTTCTCATGCTTGCTCGGCTTATAACGAGGCGAATTGATGCTCCATCAGTATCCACATTAATCTCTGGCCCGAACAGGGCAAGAGGGAAGCACCCCGACTCCTGTCTCCCTCTACGTCTTACGCTGTCAAGCATTGATTCCCTGAGGAACATGTTTCCAGCCAATTGTCTTCGGATCTTCAATAAATTTAGGATCCACCCTGATAGGTTCTGTGAAGACAAGCCCTACAGGAAGGAAATCCTCAAGAACTGTTACCAGATTATGAACCTATAATACTCACCTGCTCCTAGACAAATCTTTTTTTTTTTTTTTTTTTAACTTGTCTCTTTGTATATGACAAAGACTTTCTGTCTTCATGTAATCATGTATATTACTGTATATTTTGTACATTATTGTCTATTTAATCCTGTAAAAGTCTCGGGTCGAGCACGAATGTACCCTTGTTTATTGTACATTGTGTTCCTCGCACCTTAGTCTGTATTCACACCCTTCTGGCACAGAGCCGTCCCGGGGTTTCTTGGGAAATAAACTGATTTTAATAATAATAATAATAAATTCAGCACTTCTCCTTTGCTACATTTTATTATTGATTAAATGTGATTCATATGTTTCTTTACTGTAGTTGCTATTATAATCTTAAAATGTGTTTATTGGCCACACAGAGATGGCTATTCTATTAAGTACACTCGCAGTTTCATCAAATGGAATCTCCCTTCAATAACAACCAAGCGCATAACTCATCTAAACATCTCACGGATGGGATATTGCAATGACAACTGAACCGGGCTACTCCTATCAAAGAAAAACAAGAAGAAATAATTACAGTATAGTCAGAAGGATAATATACTTGTCTGATCTGACGAAGCCGGGTTCCTGTTTTTTCACACGCTAATGGGACGAACAGAAAATGTCAAAATCAAAACCAGCATGAATCATTGGAACCATCCTGGCAACATTCAAAAAATCAGAATTGTGGTAGCGCCGTAAATGTTTTCGTGGTGCGTATTGTATCCTTTGATACCAGTGCATCAAGATTTGGATGCCACGGATTACCTGGAAATTGTTTCTGACCAGGCAAATCCGCAATAGCTGCAAGTGTATTTATATGCGAATGAATTCGTCCAGTGGAACTATGAGCGACATCACAAGGCCGTAACTTGTACACACCAGGTTCCAGGAATATGAGACTGAAATCGGCCTATTAGAGTGACCTCCCCATGCAGTAGAACTCTCTGTGCAATTTGCCTAGGGGACAAGGTGGAATGACCCTTCCAAGTAGAAATCGCAAACATTCAATTTACAGTAGGATGCGATTGAGTCAACATGGACCAGAATCCCTGTAGTATGCTTCTGACACCATTTTGAGTCCGTGCTAAGAAGAATCCAGGCTGTTCTGAGGATTAAAATGGAATCTACTCGCTATTCGGTATGTGCACCTAATAAAATAGGCACTGAGTCTGTGTATAGGTCAGTTAGATGTTGGTGACACTGTATTTTATGAATTAAACAGTAATTCTAATTACAGGTACTCGCTTCCATAAGCAACAAGTTCAAATCCTGTATTAATTAATATAACTTATCAATTCAGAGCTTAATTTATGAGCTGACTAATTGAACAAACTCAAATTAAAATCTAAAAGCAATGCATTAGTATTCTCAATTGCGTTGCAAGTAGAATTTTTATTCTCTGTTTCATCAAAAAAGCTAGTAGTAGATAAGCTATCTCTATAAATTGCAAATGTCAAATTGTTATCATAACGACATAATCTTATGCAATGCTGTCATAAAATCTGATTTCAATTCCAATACCCAGTGAAGAAAAATTCCAACTATATACATTAATTATTCCCAAATTGCTTTGATTATATCAAGTCTTTTAATTATTGAAAACCACAAGTTACAGAAATAAATCTCCACTACAACCTCAATTAATACGATGCAGTGAATAAATTGTCTGATACATACTTTCAATGTAATATTTTAATTACTTGCAAATAATTTATTTTCGCAGGGCAATACGCTTTGGCATTCGAACTGAATACAGTTACATTACCGGTGACCTTTATCTTTGTCTTTCGGCTTCTCCAGAAGTCCCTCGAAGGAAAGTGCGTTAAGAAGATGGCTACAGATATTTCGTATAGGAGTCACGATGATCACGTTCTCATTGAAGCAGATTTTGAGAAAGCGGCAAAGGAACTGAATGAGAGCCCCGAGACAAGAGATATATACATTGAGCAACTCAAAGAAATGTTATTGGGTAAGTTTACATTCGTATAAAACAGTTACACATTTTACTATCTATAAAACAGTGCATGTGCAAAAACAATTCATATGCAGATAAATAAGCATCCTCTAAATAATCAATGCGAACTAGACATACAGATAAACATAATTTCTCCGGATTGAACACTGCTTGTCCAATACTACTTAAATAATTGACAAAGATTTAAATTCTACGTTGAATTCAGCACATAGAACCAGTAATGCAAGAATGAAACACCTATATAGATACGCAGTTTGCACACTTAAAAATTAAGATTTATATTAAATGGATAATAAAGGGGAAGGGAAAGTTGAAGAAGGCATAAACAGGGGACAGTAACACAATACCATAAATGTTGACGGCTGCAAAGTTTTCCAACCACTTACTCCAGAATAATAAGCAAATTGAACTATGCAAATTCAAAATATGCTAGTAGATCGGGAAGCCAGGAAAAAGAAAACCAATGCCATAATTACATCAACAAAAAAGAAGGTGAATATGGGAAACAAAATTTATATTAAGGGTGTTGTGTAATTGAATTTATAGTGAAATATCACTATAAAAGGGAAATAAGTCCTACCATAATAATCTAAAAATACTACGAAGGAAAAAAAAATCCGTATGGACGATACTCTCATCTTTGAACAGCTGTGCCTCAAGGGCTTGAGTGATGTCGTCCATAGTGGGCAGAATCTGTTTAACGGACAGTGGCAGCGGTTTCCTGCAAAACCGCACTTGAGGATTCTGTGAAGATGCAAGAGTCTGCAAAGTCAGATGAACGTGATTTCGGTACCGTGAGTCATGTGCTGGTCTGTCCTTTGTGATGTTCAACTGGCTACTTAGTTACCGGGAGGCACAACCACCAAGGAAGGCACCTCCCAGCATCTGTCCACAGCACAAAGTGCCGGGCCAGGTCAGTCGGAGAGACATCTGACGGAGCCTCCACTCCAGCAGAGCAAGGAGGGAGAGAGCTCAAGAAAAGAAATGAGGATGGAAGAGAGTTTGATGTAAAGGGAAAGGAAAGGAGGGAACATACAGGATGGTGGCCCCAACGCAAGCTTGGGTGTGAAACCACTTGTGAGTAGAAAACCCTATAGAACAGCTGATAGGTAAAAGTGAGGAACAGTAGGGTAGTTAGACAGCTTTAAAAAAAGGGGAGAATAGCCAATTTCAATCCAGAATCTTACCCCAGAAAGGGGCTAGCAAAAGCGAATCAAAAACCCAGTAATTCCACACTGAGAAAATTCAGCGTCAGCAGTCATATCCAGGGTACAGGCCTAGTAGGTGAGTTTATTGAAAAACACTGACAGCAGCAGCTAGCAGCGATCTTCTCCTCTTGAATAGAAATGAAATAATAACTTTCCTGTGGCCCTAAAAAATAGATTTTGTTTTTTGTCCTTATACCTTATCATCTGGACCTGTATAGTATCTTTCTTGTAGGACGGCACCTCCTGAACGTCAGTTCAACTCCGCCTTAGTACACTGTGTTGAATACAGAACTCTGTAAAAGGCCAGAACAGTGTCAAGTTATATTTGTGCAACACGTGTGTTGTTAATTGTTTCTGGCAACTTTGTTACCAGGAAGCAATCACCTGAAAAGCCTGCCCAGGGTTCGTCTACACTACGTGGAGGTGCGCCACAACCGTACATATACTGTGGCGGACCTCGACTAACTCATACTGAATGCCCAAAACGGGCATTCAGTATGAGATCATTCAAAGAGAGAGGAATAAAAAAATAATAATAATAAAAGTAACATCCCTCGTCCACTGCTGGAATTCAAGACTGTCATAATCGCGTACCTTGGAAGCCGAAACTCAGGCACCAGAAAAATCCCGCAAAGGATAATACAAGTCCGTGCAGACTTGTATTCTCTTTTCCAGTGCAGCCGGTAAAGTCCAATCAAGTAGTGCAGTCAGGTGCATCTTATGGTTAATCATTCCAGTTAAGGCCACATTGGAATCAGTTATTCTGGAAAAAAAGAAATATCTAGCAAGTATTCTATCTAGATACGTCTTGTCAGTTAAGTAGATCCATTTTATAATTTTAATAACAGTGATAGAAACGCAGAAAACTCAAGTAATAGTTTTAGTAGAATCCAAAAGCCTAAATCAAGTATCAACGTGTAGTTTTTCCATGGTTAGGATATATTTCCAAATCAGTGGGAATTTTGCATTTTAGGACATGAAAAATATGTTTTTAAACACTTACAAGAAGCTTGTGGGAAAGTTAACACGCATATAAAGTATTGGTCGAAAGTTTAAGAGATATCTCTAGATGGCGTATGTGTATTTTCCATAGATCCGAGAATTGAAAAAGAAGCAGGGAGTGGAGCACCCAACAATGTTTCCTTTTTTAAATACTTCTAGTGCAAATTTTTGGAATGCCTGAAAGGATTCTTCGTATTCCACGAGAATAGTGTCATTTCCTTCAGCAAAATGATTATGATAAGATTGCAATTGTTGATCGTTGGTCATTGTAGTTGGAGTAATGATAAATTACGCGAGCCCAACTTTCCTCAGAACCGCAAGAATACCGATGTCAATTGACAAGTCCGAATTTAAATAATTTTGAATTTGGGGATCCGTGAGCAGTGATTAAGAATGAAGAGAAAAGACCGGGCCGAAACCATTTATTAATATCCCTTCCACTGGCAAAGTAACATCTGGTTTTATGCTACATGTCCAGTGTGGCTTATATCCCATCTGGTTGGCCAAATGTTTATCAAATTTTCACATATCCCAAGTTTCTCTTCTTGACGTCTGAATCTAAATTACAGGTTATGCCAAGAATTTCTGTTGTGATTCTGTGTTTTATTCGATAGCAGAGACCTTTTTACACGAGGTGATGTCCGTTGGAAGTACGCCTGCCAAGACCTGCAGTGCAGCAGAGGACACTGTCATGTAGGCCCGAATCATGGAAAGGAGCGTGGATCTTGAAGTGTGATCAGTTTAGCTTTAAATTTGATGTTTATTGTCCTGTGAAACCACATACCAGAGGAGTACGTGGCCTCTGGGAGAAAATCAGCCCTGTAATAGAGGGAAACAGTTTTTCTATTTAATCCCAATTCGGTCTTCACACACGGAAGATACAGCTTTGCAGCCAGCAGAGTTTTTATTCTGAAATTGACATTGTCATTGGCCAGTTTGATTACAAAATTGCAGCCTCCTCATTGGCTCACGGTCATTTAAAACAGCCATTAAGATTTAAAAATGGATTGATTTGGTTGTATGCTTTCAATTGCATTCTTACCGCATTGTTTCTACTGCTGATTATTCTCTGTCATGGTAATTTGCAATAAAGTCTCAAGACTATTTCGATTCAAGTGATGAGAGTGAACTTGTATGCATTCGTGAAGAGGTAGATTTTTAATTTTGATTCGTTTTGAAGATTACAGGCCTCCGCTCCAGTAAGTTCCAGCGTTCTTCAGGCTTCCAGTATGACAGGAACGAATCGTTGTTCGCAGCTGCAACAATCCTATTTCAGCATCATCATCAGTATCCAGACTATCAGGTAATGAGTCATCGGAGTGGCATGAATGGATAAATTTAACCGGAACAAACAAGGCCAGGCTTGCTGGTGAAGGGTTAAATGCTTGCAACGTTCTACTGAGTTAGAATTTAAAAAAGGGGCGATTTAAAAATAAAATAAATTGCATTGGTAGATAATTTTGGTATGTGTTTAGTTGTAATTCAACCCGTTTACCGATGAAAGGAATTTGTAGTAGAACAAAAAATAAATAAATAAATAGAAATAATGGAATACGGGATAAATTATCGCGATGTGATAAAATTAACTACAATTTCCTTTAATCACAAGCTGACATAAATCTGTTGCGGCCCTTAACCAAACCATGCAGTTTCCTACCTCCCTTCCCCCAGCTAAACGTCAGTATCATTTTAAGTCGGTGAAATTTCAAAGGTCACTTCAGGTTACAGTTTTGAACTATACCACCAATCAGGAAGTTTAATTTTCGAAAAAGATCAAGTCGGCAACACGTCTTTTTATCGCTACTGAACTTTTTGGGTTGCACGCTTTGTTTGCGCATTTCGAATCAGAATTTCATTTGGTTTTGTGTGTGGGCTCGATGTCAGTTTAAAAATACGATTTTAATGTCGGAAAGGAGTTTCGTTCCAATCAGAGGTATCTATGCAGGGCACTCGAGGTTTAACCCTTAAAAGCGAAAAATTCAGATGCAGATTTATCGTCGAACGATGGAAGGGTTAAGGTTGACACCAATTTAACCGCAGGCATATCAGAATTTGAACTTTTGGTGGAACTTTTCTTTCAAATTTTGGAATTCGAAAAAACAAAATGTGCCACTCGATGCTTGGTAGTATTAAAGAAGATACTGTGTTATCACGTGAACAGTGGTATTTATGTGGTCCTGAATTTTTAGTAAAGTGAAGGATGACGTGTGAAGATTCAGTGTTTATCTCGTTTTGGTATTTTCCATGTGACAATTTCAGTTTTCATTCTGCTCTTAACATGTGAATAAGTTCATTTCCATTCAACAAATTGAAAAGGACAAATCTTGCAATGTAGGCGAATCATCGCAATGTGATGTTCATGTGGTTTGAAAGCAAGGAACATCGATTGTATTTTTGCAAATTTCCCTTCAGCTAACTGAAAAGGACAAAATGTGTGCGTTCAACTTTACAATGTGAGTAAACTTGAAAATAATTTTGTATGCTTCCTGCCAACAATAAATTATACTTTGGTAAAATTTAACAGTGTCTGCGGTTCCTTATTTTCCAGGATTAGTACTTTCCATAAAATTAACTTTAGAGATAGTTAAAATTAACTTGGAAATTCTCCTTTTAAGTAATTTGGAAAGCAATTCTTATTTGCAGGTTAAATGTATAGACTTGAAATTCTCATTTTAAGTGGTTAGTTTCGTGTTGGTGATTAAATATAAACTTAAAATATTTTTGGTGCTAAACAACAAAAACAAATTTAGACGGCGAACATACAACATTAAACTTTACAAGCATTCAAATTTCAGCAAATCAGTTTACACTTGATTATCATTGAGAATAATACCAGGTTAAACATTTTAGGTTCAATCTCGTTGGGCATTTTTCTCAGAAGTTTTCAAATACTGCCAACAGATGGTGCCACCAATGTGCACGTTAATTAATTTTTTGTAAATTCTACGTTTATTGAGAATAAAGTCAATTTCTTTTTTGTTGCGAAAGTTAAACATTCAATGGAGTCCTCTTCTGAAATGACTGTTCACAATTTCATCAAAAGTAGAGGCATTCACTGCCTTCCTCCACTTCAGCTCCGAAAGTAGATTCCGAACAGGCTAAGAGTAGAAAACTTGCTTGTTGTCTAAATGGTAGTCGAGAATTTTGGTCTATAGTATAATCTGGATCCGTAGTATAATCTCTGCATGCAGTCGGATCCATTCCTGATGATGATACGGAAGGCTCTGCAATAAAACTAACCATTATTATTCACTATTCCAGCAATCTACCTCTATTAGTCTATGTTCCTATACGTGCGCAGGTTAAATCGAGTTGCTATTTCCCAGCATACCACGGAGTTATGAAGGTTCAACTACGTGCTGTACCCCGGGCTTAGCTGAAAAGAACACGAGGCGCCTGAGTCTAAATTGGATGTTCGAGTACCCACATTCTTCTGTCTATGATTTCGGGCATTCAGCAGAACACGCACCAATAAGTCTTCTCTCGTGATTTTTTTGTGCAGATGATTTCTGATGGATGATTGGGTTGACAATCATGTTCCTGTTAGTGCTGAAAAGCATCCGATTATCTGTGTAGCGGTCAAGCGTCGACGAGAGAGAGGGAGAGAGAGAGAGAGAGGGGTCCTTCCTAGGCGTTGTTCATGGTTTACAGCCGTAATCGAACAATCTGGAATAGCTTGGAACTGATTCCAAAACTTTCTCGTGACACACCAAGCCATACCACACTTAGTGTTGTGACTGTACCGCATCCAGTCTTTCCAAGAACTCTCCAGGCTGTTGCCTCGAGCAACTCCGTCTGAGATGATATTTTTAGATACTGGCGTGTTCGGTTTTGCAGCTTATTTCAGAAAAAGATATAACTATACTAGTTGTCCAATGAGCCTGTGAGATGGTCAAGTATGCAATGATACTTGCAATTCAATCACACGCCTGAATTTGCATTTTTGTCCTGTTTTTGTTGAATAAAAGGAATTTAAATATGAATATCCTTCCGTGTACTTATGCTGTGATTGCAGTTACAATAGAAATCGATATCATAGATTGGTCGCTAGATAGTACAGTGATCATCTAATTGTGTAGACCTGCGTATCTATTTATTTTTATTTATTTATTTTTTGTTACAATAGAGATAGCTACACTTGTAATCTGTACACGCTTGATATGGTGTGAACTAAGATTTCCCTGTGTTCATTAACTGGAAAATACTAGTTGTCCAATAACTCAGGTTTTTTGCTGTTGATGTCAATCCTTCCATTTTTATATTTTCAGAGACAGAAGATATTTCGATAATAGATGCCAAGAGCTTCTTAAAGTTTCTTCGCTTTAGGAAATTCAATGTGAAACGTGCATTCGAATACATTAAAAATTATTACAAATATCGGAACGAAGAAACGCAGCTCTGCCCACTCCAGAATATTGCCGACGTTCCTCAGTACGTGTGGAATCATTTCACAGTTCTGCCATACCGTTGTCCTGGGGGCGAGTCCATCCTAACTGTAAACTGGGGTATGTACATATTTGCACTGTTCTTTTTTTTTTTTTTCTTCTTCTTTTTTTTTTTGGTAGTTGTTGGCGCATAGGCTTCTGTGGCCATAATGCACCTCCCAAGGTTTTTGCAGTACTTTGATCCAAGCCCGAGGCGGGAATCGAACCCGCGACCTTTGGGTTGCGAGGCAGGCACTTTACCCACCCGGCTAGCGCGGTCGGCATTTTGTAGTGTTGAGTCGTAGTGAATGCATTTAATCCTGCGAAACTCTCCGATAGCATCTGGGTCTATTTGCACTGTCAAAGCGGGGGTGAGGGGTGCATCAAAGGATTATTATGTTAAATCCAGGTTAAGTTAACAACTTCCATCCGAGTGTATAAAGAATGGACAGCTGCGGATTGAATAGATATTCTGTTGAAATATTTTCAGTTAATACCAATCATAATCTTATAAGTAAGGATTATTTACAATAAACTCTAAGAATGTCTCATTTAACCCCGATATTTGTTCAACCGTTCCTTAAAATTAAGCTCTAGTTCGGAACGATTTCTAAAATAGGTGGCAATTTTTGGTAAACGCACGTTAGCTAAAATAATTTCTGAGAACCAGTCTAGAAATATTCATCTTTAATTTAAATACATTTCCTGTAGTTTATTCTTCCTGCAAAAAAAATAAAAAAGAACAGTCTCAGTTATCGACAATTCAGTTGAGGACCTACTTTTGAATCTAAAATTAAACTTTGTAACCTACCGGTGCTTTCCTCATATACTAATGATCGCTATGTGAACATTAACAGATAATTAATGAACTTTTTAACAAAATATTCTAGGACGGCCGTAATTATAGTAAAATTATTATACTTCAGCAAACTTACTTTACGTTTGCAGTATTTCGTAATATTAATATCATTTTGATATGTCCCTCGCGCCTTTTGTAACCAAAAGGCGCGCGGGACATATCAAAATGATATTCGCCACGGATTTAATACAGTTATTTTGCTGTTTATTTATTTTACCAGGATCCATTCTTTTCTTTTCTTTTTTTTGTTTTATACGAGTTGGGGTTGGCAATAAATTTCCCGGACTGGTGCTGTTGCGATCATTTTCAACGAGTGAAAATAAACGGAAGTGAAGTGGTATGCTGTAGTTCAAACTTCCACCAACAGATGGTGTTACACGGATTGCCAGTAGGCTGACATATTGCAAGTAACAATGAGTTTCGTCAGTAGCATTAACTCTGTAACATCCCTGTAACAAAAGAATATCAAATTTATAAAATCTGCGACAGAAATGCATGAAATTAAAAAAAAAAAACACATTCTGTTAAAAACTGTTTATTATTATGAAACGTTAAGTCGTATGAGTGTGCTTGAGTGGTATATGGTTGTTAGGATTTTCGCGATGGACGTGAGGATCTTCGCAAAGACCCAAGAAGTGAGAGTCCGTCAACTTTTCAAAATGAGGATAGAATTTTAAATTATCGGGAATTTGCGGCAAGTTTCAGTACAACTCAGACACGAAGGGTCAGAATGTGCAATGGACTTCAAAATCATCACCAATGCCCAAAAGGCTACATTTACAGAAGTCTAGGATCAATACGATGTTGATCATGTTTTTCGACTAACATGGTATGATTTCCAAGGAATTTGTATCTGAAATCAAGGCAGGTGTTTCATAGACTATTGAACCGCATTTCCCGAGTGAGGCCACTGTTTCGAGAGAAAGGCACTTAGAATGGCCCCGTCCATTCCGCATTTGTTTTGAAGACATTTCTGACGAAATATGGCATTGTACAGATTAACCGTCCACCGTACACTCCGCGGACTTCCTCTTTACCAAGATAAACCTATCCTCAGAGGAAAGAGATTTTAGGATGTTGTAGATAAATAAAACCTAACCACCAAACTGAACGTCATCTCTTTGCACGCCTTCACTGACTCTTTTCATAAACTTTTAGAACGGTTTAAAAAGTTCATCCAGTCAGGTGGTAATTAATTTGTGTAAAAATAAAACCGTTATTGAGCCCTTTCGCTTTGTGCTTTTTTATTGTACCAGTCCGGGGCCTTTATTGCTACACCTCGTATTTTCTATTTTATTGTTTTTATTAATGAACGATAAAATCCATACTTACTTTTAAAATAAATAATTACTATTACTCATCAAAAATATTTATTCTACCGACAGTGAGAGGGCGTATCATATTATTAGCCCAGGGTTTTCATATTTTTTAGAGACCGTCCTTCACGGTCTCTAAAAAATATGAAAAAGTGAAACAGTTCAAAACATTCTTACATATCAAGCCTTGAGGCATGTTCTATTACTGTAGTAATTACTCAGATGTGAGTAACCAGTGTGGCACACTTCATTCTAGCAATGTCAACGTGTCTGTTCTAACACGACTTTCAGTTTCCTCCTCGATGGCTACCTTGTTTACAGAACGGCATTGGTTTGGTTTATGTCATTGGACACATCACAAATCTGTTTACTTTTATTGATTACGGACATTATTTAAATTTCTGATGGGTTCATGAGAATCCCATAGCAGCTGTTCACAGATACGCCAAAATTTTCCAACTCGACGAACGCCCAAATCGTATGGAAAGACGACTAAGAGGATCAGGGATACTGAAATCATGTAACTGGCTCATTTTGCAATGTAACTGTGATCCTCAATTTATCAGCCACGTGCCTGGCTGCAAATGAATCATGTTTCAAATGATCCTCATACTCGCGTCGAAGAAATGCCACACACGATTGTCAGTACTCATTATTAACATGCCTTTTCTCTTAATATTTAGTGTTGTGTGCGTAGGGACAACCAAGTTTTCTTTATCTTTTACCAGCAAGACTTTCAAGAATGGCATACCTGCATTTTCTGTGGAACAATTTGTGGGATTAGATTAGATGTTATTGGCGCATTAGCAACTAAGGCTATAATGCGCAATTTGTGGGAAGTACTGGGCTTACATTCCACTAGAAATTCGGCAGGAGGTGTAGTTTAGAGAGGAGGGTATGCCATCGTAATTTTTACGATGATGTGTGTAACTTTGTAAATACGGAGTACAATAACCGATGACCAGTCGGAACAGTAATGTATAGGGGCCGCCACAATTACTCCATCTCACACCTTTGAGTATTTGGTAGGATCACATGATGTCCATGATTTATTTTACTCTTATTACCACAAGATGAACTGAGAAATCTCATTTCGGAAGCTGCTAAAACAGGTAAGAGCAGTTCTGAAATGACAAGGCATACCAAAGAATTGCTTCTCCCGGGAATTCGGTATTTTGGTTAGAAGATAGCAAACTGACTGAAGAATACATGCAATTACAAATATACAGACGCCACATAGTCCTAGTAGCCTTGGCTCTTAACATACACTAGAATACATAGAGAGAGAAACAGAAATTCTTTATTGCAACTAGATGGATTCATGCAGACTCTACACCATGTTTATTTAGATTACACATGCGAAAGCGAGGGGCTCATATCAGTATTAAACAATTATGTACTGGACAGCACTTTGCCTTCAACTGAGAAGTGGGAACCATGACACAGAGTAAAAAAAACAAACAACACAGAGCGCATCGATGTGCATTGACACAAACGGTATGAATACCATTCCTATATACACACAGTGAACACTGAATTGTGACCACCCCGTTCGTAGTGGACTATGCTGCATGGCTCGCGGTAAAAAAAAACCGAAGAGCATTCTACACAAGATAATATTCAATATAAGTAAACATTTCTCAAAAAAAAATTATAAATTTCTGTATAAAATATCCTTACGCCTAGATAGAGAAAAGCTGATTTTAAATTCCATCAAGCGATCATTCATCTCTCCAAACCCATTGTGCTCCCAAATAAATAATTGCGTAAACGAGCATCACATTACAAACCCTTTATGGAGTTCTTGTTTACATGCATAGCGAGTCAAAACAACGATTTCAAATATGTTTTCTCTAAATGCTGAAATCATGAATCGTTCGAGCAGTGCTGACGTCCTACAACGTGCTCCTCCAATATCTGTAATATTTCAGTGCCACAGTAACCCTATGGCTTAAGTTTAATACCTTCCGAATCGGATTTTAGTCACCAATCCAGATCTTTTAGTGATTCCGGACAGAAGATACAAGGTAAAAAGATATTTATGATTTTAATATTAGCTATATCAAAAGCCAACAGCGCTCTACGTGCCTTTTGTGTCCCGTCCCTTAATCATTAGCTTCTCTCAAGGTCGTCCGTGCGAGCTTCCCCTCACTGCGTGGGCTGATTGTTTTGAAGCTGAAAGAACCCCCTCTCTTCGTCCTTGGGAGTCCCGACCTAACAGAGTGAATTCCTTGCTAGAATTATCAACCATTCACTAACTAACAGCCCTATTCGGCAACATGAAAAAAGTGGCAAAGTGCCTATCGGGCATAAACACCGCAGTGATCCCACAATGCAACCACCGCGACATACCCGAAAGTAAGGGTAACGCCGCCCAAGAAAACAAATCTTCCGATAGCCACGATTTTTCAAGGGCATCTCCCCGCAAGAGCGAAGTCTTGGAATGCACAATCAATCGTACGAAACACACGAGAATGAGTCGCAAACTCAAATCTGTCCGCAGCGAAACCAAATCAAAACGCAAGATTGCAATAACCCCCCAACTCCTGAAAGAAAACAACTTGGATTGTAGTAGTCAAACCAAAAATATTAAAGCAGCACCGACAGCCAACAGCAGAACGTCATCCACACCCAAACTACCCAGCTTAATGACGATACGGAAAGAAATAACACTGCTAAAAACTCATGTAGCAAAGAAAGAAAAAGAATTCGCGGGACAGATTTTGAAGGTGCAGGAGGATGATTGGAAAAGAAAAACAATAGCAATCGAGGAAGCATCTACAAAATTGTGTGAAGTCCTCGGGACAATCGCTCGCACCCTTCAGGAAATAAGTGCTGAACGGTGCTCTGCACTAATGACCGCTGCATAGTCACAAAACGGGATGCAGCCACGCAAACAACACCCCTTGAGTCTGCCGAACTGCTTACACAAAAAGAAAAGATGCACAATAAGAATCCCTTTAGGGTGGCTAAAGAAAATGAAAGCGCCCTTGAAACTCTTCTAATCAAATCAGATTACTGCAAGTTCCTTAAATCACTTGAGAATCGGGATCAGAAGAAGAAAAGCGACAAACGTCCACAGGAAGTAAACAAAGCCACCCGTGTAGTGAACCACACTAATAAGTTGACTCTGTTTCACGAAAGAAATGATCATATTGTACCACACGACAGACATGACCAAGCTACTGAACCGAGAATCGCTGACCAGAGATGTGTTTCGAGAAGCAAGAGCCCCGCCCCATTTTCTCCCCCACTAGAAGGCAACCAAAGAATTCCAACAACATTAGTCAACAAGCGATTATCAAAGACTCACCCTAGTAAACAGACGCTCGCAGAGAAATATGACATCTCTGTCGCTTTGCCCAGAACCAAGATATTTGTCTCCCGGTTTGGACCCTCAACAAGCCCCGATTCCATAAAGAGAATGTTTCTTGTGGAACACAATGTCCGCATCGAAGTAAAACAGCTTAAAACTAGGCAAACTGGCTACGCCTCATTTCTACTAAGATGTTCACCCTCTGCCTACGAAAAAGTTCTGGATCTCGACTTCTGGCCTCCAGGCATACTTATCAGACCCTTCTCTGACGAAAAAAGGCCATCCCCTCAGCAATCCCTGCTTACTCGTCCTCTACAATAGCAATCATCTATTCCAAAAAACCTCCATCCATGCCACACAATCAGGGTCTTCTCGCAAAATGTGCGCAGCATTGTTAACAAATTGGCCCCTCTGCAATCTCTCCTCCTGCTCGAAGAATATGATTTCATCTGTATCCAGGAAACTTGGCTTAACCATGGAAGACAACTCACCCACTTGGCCACTCCTCACCATTACAAAAATGTTTGCAACGGCAGGGACCACAAACGTGGAGGTGGCGTCTCCATCATTTACAAAGACATCCATCACCTTGTGTGTGCACAACTCAGCGACTCCCCTGCATTTGAAGCCATTTCTGCAATTTTTACAGTTAAAGAAATGAGAACTCAAGTTGTAGCGGTATATTTACCTCCTGACCATAATCCCGACACAAGGGATGAGCTAACTACCTGGATTATAACCCACCTCAAGCCTCACATGCTCACCTTTGTTTTAGGAGATTTCAACATGCCCTCCCCAAGACACGAAGCTGCTTTGAAGGACGTCGTACGCTCCTTCTCATCTCTAGGCCTTAGACTAACCCATACGCAACCTACAAGACGACATCAAAACCTAGACCTCTTCTTTCATAACCTTAACCATCTTACTCTCACAACGCCGATTTTTAAGTTTGCATCAGATCACCTCCCAATTTCCTTTGATAGTGAATGTCTATGTTCTCCCCGACAACTTGAACAACATGACCATAAAGAATCCCAACTCAAGATCTTCTCATTAAAATATATGCAACCTCAAATCATCCTACAAAGACTAAAAGCTACAGACTGGAAAAAAATTGCTGCTAGCCATCCTGATCAAACGCTTACCAATTTAGCAAACTTGTTAAAAGACATCGCCTGTGAAGGGGCCTCCAAATCTGTACGCCTGTCTCCCAGGACCAAGAACTGGTTTACCAGCGACGCAAAACTCGCCTTCATCATGAAACAGAAACTATACAGGAAATGGCAAAAAACACGGGATCTAGCCGACTACCAACTCTATAAAAAACATCGGGCACGCTTCCTACGCATTCGGAGGAAGGCGCAGAATGACTGGATTGCACACAGAATGAAACTTGGGAAAAGAATCTTCACCAACAAGAATCAACAGTCCCCCATGTCCACTGACACCTTCCTTGAATGGGCTAACTCGCTCGAAACTAAGCCCCTATCTGCCCCAAACCCCTTTATTCGGGTTAATCCACCAGCTAACCAGACATCACTGGATAAAATAGCCATCACAAAGGAACGCCTTACTGAGGTCATCAACAGTCTTCCCAACAAGTCTACCACTGGCCCGGATGGATTCCCTATTTTCATGGTTAAACTGTGCAGTGTATATATCATTGATCTCTTGCTTGATGCATTCAATTCCGTCCTCGTAACAGGAGTTTACCCTGCTATCTGGAACACATATTATGTTTCTCCAGTTCCAAAAAAGTCTAACCCAAAATTGCCTAATGATTACAGACCAATTTCTGTAGGATGCACTTTTCTCAAAATCTTGGAAAAAGCCATACTTCCTGCTCTCATCCATCACATGTTCGGCCACAAACCTCCATACCTCCATAGTGTACTACCTGGACGTTCCACGATCACCAACCTCTTGGATACACTGTTCAGAATTGAAAGTACCTTAAGCAACAAAGAGCAACTGGATATTGTGTTTCTCGACATTAAGGCGGCCTTTGACAATCTGTCCACCCATGCATTATGTACCATACTGTGCAACTATTTCAAAATCTCTGGCAACATCTTAGTTCTCCTTAGGAAACTCCTTCAGTCCAGGATTCTATGAATCAGAAATCAAAACCATAATCACCACATTCTCTGCTCCAGAGGGCTCCCCCAAGGGGGCGTTCTCTCTGCCGCCCTTTTCGCCGCATCTTTAGAACCCTTCCTATCAAACCGTACTAATTTTACCACCTACGCAGATGATATTAGGTTCTTCGTCATCACAAAATGCCCCCAGTCTCTCTAGTCTATTACTGTGAGCTCCAACCGACAGCTACATGAACTGGAAAACTACCTTCATGCGATTGGGCTCTCCATTAATAAAGAGAAAACTGCACAACTCTCTATCACCAAGAAGAAAAATACCAACGATGTGGACATCATTATTGCGAATTCTCCAGTTAAAAAAGTCACCCAACATAAAGATTTGGGTATCATCTGGGACAAAGACCTCACCTTCTTGCCTCACTTTAATGCCACTCGAACGAAAACATATTCGGCTTTATGGGCAGTAAAACAAGAGATCTCCAACTTCCATAACCCGGACCTTATCAGCAAATACATTCTTCGTTGTATTTTCCCAATTCCATTATATGCCTCGACTATATGGTCCTCAGCACCCTCATCATACCAAGCCAGGTTCCTCTCTCTGGAATTCTGGATCTTGAAATGGCTGAATAGGGTTGCCGGGCTAACACCTACAATCTCAAAATCTGTTCTGGTCACCAATCTTAATACGCTTCCTTGGAGGTATCACATCATCTCTAGGAACCTTCTTACCCTCTCTCAGCTTCTATCCGGAAAACTGAGGTCACCCGATATTTGGGATATCATCGCCAGACCGTCCGACAGGAGAAGATGCCAGTCCAACACCTCCCCATACAGATCAAAGCTGCGTAGCATGTCCTCCTTGGACAACATGTTTCCACACAACTCCTTCCAAATATTTAACAGATTAGCCATAGACGCTGAGAAACTTTGCAAGGACAGAACCTACAGATCTTCCATTCTTGCAGACATGTATGCCTTAGTCATGGTCTAGGTGGACTCTCTGTGATACCGCAATATCCACGCTTCGATGTATCCGGATGCACTTTTATTTGTTGTAACTTTATGTTTTTGTACTTGTTATAACTTTATGTTTTTGTATTTGTTGTAACTTTATGTTTTTGTATCTTCACCAGTGGCTGTTTAAGGCCGTATATTGTATCTGGCTCTGTATGCAATGCATATGTCTGTATTTTATGTTTTTTCTCTGTATATAACTCATGTCCTCTAGCTGCATAGCTGTAAAAGGACATTTCTTCGGAAATAAATTGATATTAATAATAATAATAATAATAATGTCAAAACATGAGTGTCCAGTCGAGTGTGTGTAATGTTCTCACACCTCTTTTTCCTGCGGCCCCCGCCACGTTACATTAGTCCCTACTGAACCCTACTGTTGAAAAGTCCGTTCCATAAATCCCAAATATTTTCTAGGCTTGTCTCTGTTTAAAGTAAATTTCTTAACGTAAAAGTCTTCCTTTAAAATATTTAAGATTAATTTGTAAACCATAGTATTAAAATCTTTAAAAATATATATTTTACCGAAGCGAATAAATGTGATGAAATAACAAATTAATATGTCAGTATACCCTTATTCCTTTTCCTTTATGTGCTTAGCCTGCATGTGTCGTGAAGACTTCAATTTGTACACGGTTTGTCGTACACTGCTTGCAATATCTGACTGGGATTTGGATCACGAATGCACTCAGATCAATGGAATGATTATACTGGATGACTGGCGAGATGTAACCTGCAAGAATTTCTGCAGACGAATTGGGATTCGGACAACCATGAAAATGCTCAACCTGATTGGGGTAAGTCGATATTTATTTCTGTAACAAGTCAGTTAACACTTTCATAATAATATAGAAAAGTGAGATCCGCAAGGATCTCACTAAACTAAGGGACAATAATATTATTGTAATATTTTTTGGTAGGAGCAAAATTGTATATTGTGAATAAACAAAATATTATATGAGTAAAAGTTCCATTATAAATAAAGATTGTAGTAATAAAGCCCATTTTATTATTAGTATTGTTATCTACATCAGCATGTTCGGGAGGCAACTAGAGGGAGTAATACTCTTGATTTGATTATCAGCAGTGATTCTTCATGCATTAAGAATCTGCAGATAAATGAACCACTAGGTGGCAGTGATCACAGTGTGCTGAAGTGTGATTTACTCAAAGAGGTAACTACCATTAGGAGTAAAGGGAAGGGTTTTTGCTTCCGTAAAGGCGACTACGATGGACTGAGACAGTATTTAAATTCTATACAGTGGGACCAACTGATAGTGTTACCAACAGCAAATTCAAAATGGGAAGCATTCAAAGAACTTATCTTGGAAGCTACTAGGCTTTACTTACCAACTAAGGAATATTGTTCAAGGTTTAGACCTAAATGGATGTCAGATGAACTAATGAGACATATGGCAGAGAAGAAAAATGCATGGGATACATATAAATTAATGGGTGACATGGAAGTCTATGATATATATAATCTGGTCTGTAACCAAGTCACAAAGGACATTAGGCAGGCAAAGGCAGATTTTGAGAAATCCTTGGCAAAGGATGCAAAGAAAAACAGAAAAAAGTTCTTTACCTATGTAAACTCTACAAGGAAAGGGATGAATCAGATTGGTCTACTTGATATCGATGGGTCAACAGTTGATGATCCTGCTCAAGTGACTAACAAACTAAACGAGTATTTTGATTCTACATTCACACATGAGGAGTTATTCAGGAAGGGGAATGCCAGAGGTGAAATAAACTCTGGCAGTGAGCTAGATGATTTTGTAATAACTGAGAGGAAAGTGGAGGAGAAATTGTTGAGGATAAACATAAAAAAGGCACCGGGGGTGGTTGGGATCTATCCAGTTATATTAAAGGAGGCAGCAAAGGAAATAAGGAAACCCTTAGCCATAATTATGAGAGCTTCCTTGGACTCAGGGGAGGTACCCATGGACTGGAGATGTGCAAATGTGACCCCAATTCACAAAGGAGGATCAAAGGCTGACGCAAGTAATTATAGACCTGTGAGTTTAACTTCTGTTCCCTGAAACTTAATGGAGGCACTGGTTAAAGAAGCACTGCAGGATCACCTACACAAGACTTCAGTTATAGTTCGGACACAGCATGGTTTTGTTAAGGGGAAGCCTTGCCTGACCAGTTTGATTGGATACTATGATGCAGTCACAAAAGAACTGGATGCAGGGAATAACTTTGATATTATATATTTGGATCTTAGAAAGGCTTTTGATACTGTTGCACATGGAAGACTGCTGCACAAATTGGAGCAGTGTGGCACTGGAGGAAAATTGCTGCTATGGATAAAGGTATCGTTGAGGGCGAGAAGACAGAGAGTGGTAATCAATGGACACTGCTCATCGTAGACTAATGTTATTAGTGGAGTCCCTCAGGGTTCAGTGTTGGGCCCATTATTATTTTTTGTATTTGTATTTATAAATGATATTGATGATGGTATATCAGGCTTAATGTCCAAGTTTGTAGACGTTACAATTGTTGGCAGGGTTGTTAAGAACATTATTGACAGTATGCTGCTGCAACAGGATCTGGAAAGGTTAAGCAGATGGGCTGAGAGGTGGCAAATTAAGTTTAACATTGACAAATGTAAAGTACTAAATATGGGAAACAGTAACCCCAGAGTAACGTATCAACTCTGTGGTACTACACTGACAGTGGTAGAGAATGAAAAGGACCTGGGGGTAATTGTGCAGGCAGATATGAAGTTTTCTGGGCAGTGCAGAAGGGTGGCAAGAGTAGCTCATGGTGTCTTGTCTTATCCCCTTGTATAAGGCAATGATCAGGCCATACCTTGAGTACTGTATACAGGTCTGGAGGCCTCATTTCAAGAAGTATGTAGAGCTGCTGGAACGAGTACAGAGAAGGGCAACAAGATTAGTGAATGGAACAAAGGGTTGCTCTTACGAAGAAAGGCTTCGTTCTCCTTATCAGTATGGAATTTGTCATTGCCGGTCTGCTGAGGATGCTTTGGTAGATTTTGTCTATAGCATCGCAAATTAATCCATTAAGTATACTCATGCTATCTTTGTTGATTTCGCGGGATCATTTGAAGATGTAAAAATTATTGCATGAGAGGATGACCGAAAAATTCCTATTCCGGGAATACTGGTTTGGCACTCGAATCGAAATCTAATATTGTCCTGCGGATCTTTTGATTGGATAGCAGAGAACAAAATTAAGATTTGTGCTACAAAATCTAATATGAATTTTGGGGCAAAGCTGAATTAAAAGATCGCCGTTACTGAAAATAAATAACATCCGACTTCCATCGGTCACACCTCGTGCTACGCACGAGGGTTCCACTGGAGGAAGAGCTAATAATCGCTTAGCCTGGGCACCCCGAACCCCAAGTACCAGAAGAGAAAAGAACGAAAAAGGGAGAGAGGAAATATCTCATTCTTCAGACACTTGTCAGGAAGAAGCGTGAAAGAAAACAATTAAAATAAAAGCTATGCAAAAACAATGAAATATTAAAATCGAAGAACTGAAACATCAAAATTAAGCTCATTTTAATGCTAAATTTTAAAAAAAAATATAGCATTAAAATTACAAAGATACATTTCCTAAGAACAAGAATAGTACAAAGATGATAGCCTAATTGGAAGAAAATGTACATACAGTACAATGAAAGATAATTTTGCACACATAATACAGTATAAGAGACCATATACAACAACAGAACATGAGGAACATTCATTGATATGGCTCTGTGTGATTCACATAGCGATATATCAAAAACTGATTAATAATAAATAAGAGCTAATTAGTCAGTAAGTTGAATCAACAAAAGATATAAATAGAAGAAGAGTAATTTAATATTATAGTTGTAATAAAATTATTGAAAGGAAGAAGAGTGTATTAAGTATGATATAATGATTTAGGTTTACAAAAACTCGAAAAATTTTTAAAAGAATAGATATTTTGAGCTTTATATAGATGAAAGACATTTCCTGAATAGGGGACAAATCATTATACAGATAACGCAAGGAAAGTATATACAGCCAGTCTTTAATGTGACCGCAGAAACAGAGGTCGATAGTGGAGCATCTTGTATCGACTTCTGTGATGTGACCTTTCTGGTAATTCTTATACATACAATCCATATAATTCAGAGAACCGATGTGTCTGCTTAAAAGAAACGTAGAAAAGAGGATAGGACTAAACCATTTTAGGAACATTTTAGAAATGATTATGACATCTGGAAGAAAACGTTCAGTTGTGGAAGCTTTAGAGGATGAAGATCATCTAGATTGTCATCTGTGAATAAGATACTGGTAGCAACGAAGTTTCTCAAGTTTGGAGAAGGAATATCAATTTCGAGTTTTTGCTGATATCACCCTTCTAACCAAAGTAAACGCTGGAACCTTTGTAAAATCACTTCCATACTCCTCGTAGACAAGTCAGAAATCTTACGCTGCTTCGCGTTGACTCTGCCACCACGGACTTTATGAAGTTCAGTCCACTAAAGAGAATCAGCAAATGGCTCTCTCATTGACTATATTTACAACTCTCAATCACTGATGAACTCCATCCAGAAGTATGCCTGTTCTCATGAACTGCAACATGACTAGCTCTTATTTAATTAATGTAGTTTTTTTTTTTCCTTTAACTGATTTATTTATTATTTTGTTTTACCTGTAACTTAACTTAATGCATACTTCGTTTGTACATCTGAAAGCAATGTTTGAACCGACGTCAATGGTTTATCTTACCGTTGGATTTCTGATTATTAAGAACTGTGCTCATTGTTCTGCTCTTAGATATCTGTTAATGGCTACCTGTTGTGTATCTTGTTATTAATAAAAAATAATAAATGAAATGAAAATACACCTTACTGATATTATATGACCATATTTTCGAGCATCTTGTATCGACTTCTTTGATGTGACCTTTCTGTCCTTCATACCAGTACGAATATTCTCCTTGTCTCCTCATTCATCGTTATTCTACGGTCCACTACCACACCAAACTTTGTCCCGCTTCATCGCCAGCTGCACGAGTTACACCTCGTTCTCTACGTGTGCTATTAATTTTGTCGATCAGTGTATAAATATACGTAGTGCTGTATTAATGTGCGTTTCGTTACTAGTAAATAATAATAAATAAAAAAAAATAATACTAGTAAAAAATAATAAATGAAATGAAAATACACCTTACTGATATTATATGACCATATTTTCGAGCATCTTGTATCGACTTCTTTGATGTGACCTTTCTGTCCTTCATACCAGTACTTCTTCCGCCATCTACCCAACACCTCAAAAGTCGTCTCACAGAATCTCTCCAATCAATCCAAATATTCCAAGTTAACTACCAGCCAACGAGAGACCGAAACCTACTGGACATAGTCTATTCCTCGGCAACATGCCAAGTCGAAGAAACCACAGCCGACATGTTTCAATCAGACCACCAACCAATCATATTTACAGCTCTTCTACCCAAAAAATATTTCAATACCCCCAAAACCAAATCTGTGAAAAAGGTCACCGCCCCAAAATTTCTGAATCCAGCACTCTGCATTGAAGCCGCATCCACAGTCCCATGGAACATCTTAGATGGATGTGAACTGAGCCTCGCAATCGATTTAATGACTAAATGGATCAATACCATAGCCCTTCACACCGCTACCAAGACAGTCACCATTACTCCGCGCTCCAGAGCATGGTGGACTCCCCAGCTCAACCAAAGTTTCCACTACAAACAATTACTACACGCCAAGTGGAAAGCTTCCGGCGATGTCCAAGACCGCATTTCATTCTCCAAAGCCAGGGCCGAATTCAACAGAAACAAATCAGCTTCAATTAAAAAGCACCTCGAAAGAACCCTAAAAAGGGGAAAACCATTCTACAAAACAAAGGCTAGTTCTTCCAGCAACATCGACCCAATTGACTGGCTCAACTACGTCGCCAGATTTTCTAATCAACCTCCAGCTCTACCTAATCGGCCACTCCTCAACCGCTCTCATCTCACTGATAGTCTCGCTACGATCCGAATTTCCAAGCAACAACTGATGCAGGCCATTAATACTCTCCCTCTCACAACAACCACTGGTGACGATGGCATCCCCCAGTTCATAATCAAATGTTTAAGTGTCTTCATCATCGACTCACTCCTCAACCTATAGAACAGATGCCTCGAAGTTCATTTCTTTCCACCCCAGTGGAACAGGTACTCTGTCTGGCCCCTTCCTAAGCACCAACAATCGACGCTCCCAAGCCAACATAGGCCCATTGCTTGCGCCTCTGTATTGCTAAAAATTCTGGAGAAAGCATTGCTACCGTCTGTCACCCATCAAATTCTCCGTGACAGTCTTCAGCAAATACACTATGGGATATCAGGAAGGTCAACTATAACTAACCTTGTAACAACCACTCTGCACATCTTAGATGCCTTCGAACAAAGACAGGAATTGTCAGTTATATATCTTGACATCCATCCCGCTTTTGATGCCATCTATATACCTAATCTCCTACGTCTCTTAGAAAACTACTTCAATTTTCGCGGCGATGTTCTCTGGTTCCTAGAATCTCTCCTATCGAAGAGGACCCTTGTTCTAAAGATCGGAACAAAGACCTTCACGCGCCACATAACTGCCGGTGTACCTCAAGGGGGGGTCCTGTCTGGCATTCTCTTCTCAGCAATCATGGTGCCATTTGTGACCAATAAGTGCAATTGGATCACATATGCTGACGATGTCAAGCTCCTTACTAAAATATCGCCATCCAACTCGGCAGCCGAAATCACTCAGCAAATCACTAGCAAACTGCAGGACATGGCTGACTACCTCAATACTTTCAACCTCCAAATCAACCCCCTAAAATCAGCACAAATAACTTACTCTCTAAAGGGCAGCCCAACAACGTTGGAGCCTGTGCTTAACGGCTCCTCAGTTCCAAGTGTTCAAACACACAAAGATCTGGGGGTCGTCTTCGACTCCAAACTATCTTTCAACGATCACATAAACCTCATACAGTCGAGGCTGAACTCACTACGCTGGGTCGCCAAACAACAGCTGCTCCACACCACCGACCCACAACTGGTAAAAAGATACATCGTATCAATCCTTTACCCGACAATACTGTATGCTTCAGAGATATGGGCCTCGGCCGCCGAATCCAACATCAAAAGAATATTCTCTGCCGAATTCTGGCTTCTAAAATGGGCCAACAGCAAACTCCACCTTCCCCCAGCTCTCAGATCAACGCAGTTAGCAGAAGCTCTTCAACTACGCAGGCTCTGGTCCTACATCGCAGAAAGAAGGCTGCTGTTCACCATCAAGATGGCCACCGGTAAAATTACAGAGCCGAACTTCTGGGATCACTGCTCTTGGCGCATTCCTCCCCCTTATCTCCGGTCTTCAACACAGCTGCTAGCAAACCGTAACCGGCTAGTACTAACCGACAGATTCCTGCCAAAGCAAATGCTGCCCTCACTGCAAGCCATCGACGGGGACCTCCAAGATGTGGTCAATAATAAAAAATACAGGAAGGGTATCCTCGTCGAACTGAAAATGTAAAACTGTGCTTTGTTATCTGATTTATCTTTTTTTCTCATGTGTATCTCTTTTGTAAATATGTTTTGTTAACCCCTGGCACCACCACGCCGTGACGGGACTAATTGTATGTCTATCATTGCTGCAATTAAAGATTCTATTCTATTCTATTCTATTTTAGAATGTTTCCAATTCAATTTTCTTTCTTAATTTTATTGAAAATGTTGGCTAGTCGTAAAACTAATTTGTAGTTCGGTCCGTGTACGCCCTGTCAATTATTATTGTACGAGACATATGTAAATATATCTAAATGCGATAGTAAATATTTATTTACAGCTCATTTTATTGGAATTGTAAGATATAAAATCTTACAAGTAAAATATTTTATAGAAAAGTGAGATTTAGTAAAAGTAAAGCTTCTGATATAGAAACGTGGGGCAGCGAAATCTGACAAGTCATGAATATTACTAAGATAATGGGGTCACTCGCAAGGGATTAAATTCAGACAAGGTTACAATGTATGGGGGTAAGCATGGGAGACTAGTAGCAGAAGGGGCGTGCTTCAGCTCCCAGCACACGGGAAATAACACCAAAACAACGGGAACGGTAGCGGGGGCTATTGGCGAATACGTGTGAATAATTATGGCTCCGAAAGAATACGGCAAAGGACCGGGTTTGTCGGGACATTCCTTTGATCGGTGACATCTGGAGACGAGACCGGTAGTAAATACGGGACAAATGCTGGAATTAGAGTTAAGACTGGCGTCTGGCTGTCGGTGATAGCAAGTTTTGGCATCTTAGGAAGTAAAGGTGTTAAGTGAAACAGAAAGATGGCGGCGAACTTCAAAGCAACAGACGGGCTGGGAAAGGAATAGTGATATTAAAATGGGAGGTTGAATCTAGCTGGGATGGGCATAGCATGGGAAACCCACACTAGCGAATAGTCCGGATGTAAATTTAAATATTGAAGTACGAGTGGTTAAATTTCTGAGCGAAGGTGGGCCAACGCAAAAGGGTGGTACAGAAATTCGGAAAACAAAAAGAGAGCGCACGCAGCCAAGAAGGACACACAGTTGAGATTGTGTTATTCTTTTGTAAAAATGGGTTAGTAAAGACAGGGAAATTTGAAATATTTGTCGGTGTCGGTAAATATGAGTTAGTCAAAGACAGAGTTGAGTTTTTTTTTGTTGGTGTTTTTAAGATGAGTTAAGAGAAGGCACACAGTTCAGGTTTTGTCTGTATTTGTGGAAATGGGTCAGTAAAAACACAGAGTTGAGCTTTTGACGGTGTTAGGGAAAGGATGAGTTAAAAGTCACTGAGTTGAGTTTCTGTTAGTGTTTTGTGAAAATGGGTTAAAAAGAACACAAAGTTCAGTTTATGTGGGTGTTTATGGAAATGAGTTATAAACACTGAGTTGCGCTTTTTTTGGTGTTTTGTGAAGATGAGTTAGGAAAGACAGAGTTCAGTTTTTGAGTGTTAGTGGGAAAATGAGTTAATAAATCGTGTAGGGTTAGATAAGTCCTGTCCTGTCCTGTCAGCCAGTTGGGAAAGATCTGACAAAGTTAAGATGGAGTAGTGAAGGGTTAGATAAGTTTAAGTACAGTCAGTAAGTTAAGAAAAGTTAGTGGAGTTTCATAATAGAAGAGAACAGTCGAGTAGTCCGTGTCATCAGAAGGCAAGGGTAGTGGCCAGTATGCAAATAAGAGTAGTCCATAATTGGAAGGCAAGGGTAGTGGCCAGTATGCAAATAAGAGTAGTCCATAATTGGAAGGCAAGGGTAGTGGCCCATATACAGATGAATGAAGTGTATGGAAGAATAAGTCTAACCCGTAATAGGAAGGAAAGGATAGTGGCCCGTTTGCAGATGAATGAAGTGTATGGAGAAATAAACCTGTTCGTAAATAGGAAGGTAGTGAAAGTGGCCAGCGTGAAAATAAGTAGTGTAAGGAGAAAAATAACCCTAGTCCATCATCTGAAGACAGTGATAAAGGCCAAGGAAAGAAATAACCCTAGTTCATCATCTGAAGGCAGTGATAAAGGCAAGGCGCAGATAAGTAAGCTGAAAAGATAAAGTTGTAATCCCTAGTCCGCCAGAATAGCTGAACCGAAGGTTAAGTAGCAGTATCGAAGACAAGTCCATAAATTCCTAAGAGACACAGTGATGCCCTATCCAGACGTAGACTACAGCCCATTGAGAAACTAGAAGTCCTGTGATGAATGCCCTTGGCAAACGATGATGCCATTCCCAGACAAGGAGCTGAAGGCCCCAAAACGGAGAAGTCCGATTCGTAAATTTAGTAAGTGACTAGTTATATAGTATTCTCCCTCACAAATAAAGGACTGTAGGAACTCTAATATCAGATTAGTATTATGTTTAGAAAGATGTTAAGGGAAGGATATACAAAGATATAAATATATACATAAATATAGAGATAAATCAGACGATAGTATTTTTGATTAATGTGTAATTAGACATATGTAGAAAGGCACAGATGAGAAATTGGATATTTGTTATTAGTTATTGTTTAACATATAGGTATAATATATTTTGGAAGGGAAGGGTAGAGAAATACAGAGAAAGAAAAAGAAATTCTGAATGTAGCCAACCCTTTGGGACAAGCATTAGTCCAGAAATTGAGGTCAAATGTACTATCTGTCTTGATTAGGGAAAATTTGTGATATCATATTCCCGAAGACAAAAAGGGCATTAATTAAATCAGAAGTTAAGAGTGAAATTCCTAAATCAATTTATAAGGTAAGAATTTGATTTACATAGGAGAAAGAGTGTTAACTAACCCTCTCAAGCAATTATTGTTCATGAGTGAAGAAAGAAGAAACTATAGCAAGTTTGTGTAAGGATATTGATTAAGTAGTAGTAGTGGCACGAGATGCAAGAAAGCAAATGTATGAGCTTATGCAGCATCAGACAAAAAAAAAAAAAAAAAATCACACTATTCCCTCCAAATGCCTGTCCAGTTCCTCCTTAAATTTATTCAGCCTATCAACTTCCAGAAAGACAGATGGAAGTTTGTTCCAGCAATTAACCACCCGCTGGCTAAAGGCAAATTTCCGTACATCTATTCTACATCTGTCTTTTCTTAATTTTAATTTATGCCCCCTTAGGTTCGTAATCTGAACAAGTGGAAGGATCCCATTAGAATTTAGCGTGCTCAACCCATTCAAGGCCTTACACACTTCAATCAGATCACCGCGCAGGTGCCTAGTTTCCAGCCACTGCAATTTGCAGAACTTAAGCCTCTCTTGATAAGAGGATCCCTTCATTCCCTTCACCAATCTTGTTGCCCTTCTCTGTACACGCTCAAGTAAATCTACATCCTTCCTAAAATGAGGCCTCCAGACCTGTACGCAGTACTCAAGGCGTGGCCTGCCATTGCCTTATACAGAGGGATAATCAGCTCCTTTTCCCTGCTAGCAAAATTCCTATATATCATTGATAAAACCCCATGACCGGCCCTGGCAGCCTGTCTCCATTGCTCAGAAAACTTCATGTCTGACTGCACAATTACTCCCAGGTCTTTTTCATTTTCTACCACGTTAAGTGTAGTACCACACAGTTGGTACGTTTCTCTGGGCTTACTTCTACCCATATGCAGTACTTTGCATTTGTCAAGGTTAAACTTCAGTTGCCACTTCTTAGCCCATCTGCCCAAATTATCTAGATCCTGTTGCAGTAGCACACTGCCATTACTGTCATTAACAACCCTGCCAACCCTTGTGTATAAAGAAATAACCCTTATAGTGTAAAACCAATGTATTCAATCCGATATATATCTGATGCTTCATAGGGAAATTTGAATAATATTAATATGTTTAACAGATATTTATTTAAAGTATACCCAGTAAAATAAAATAAAATAAAATATTTCCAGAAGCTTTCGGAACTCGTGTCCCTTTCTCAACTGACAGAATTTTTTTAAATACATTACAAGCAAACTGTGGCACGTTACTCATTCGTCATTGTTGTAGCACGGACGTGTGCTGCCTTGCGCCAGTGATCATCCATGGATGATCACTGGCGCAAGGCAGCACACGTCCGTGCTACAACAATGACGAATGAGTAACGTGCCACAGTTTGCTTGTAATGTATTTAAAAAAATTCTGTCAGTTGAGAAAGGGACACGAGTTCCGAAAGCTTCTGGAAATATTTTATTTTATTTTATTTTACTGGGTATACTTTAAATAAATATCTGTTAAACTATGGACCCCAGTACTCCAGGCCCATTTGTCACTAATATTAATATGTGCTTGAGCTTGATCATTTTTTCATGTTTTATATATATATATATATATGTAAATAAACCATGTCATGTTATAAATTAATGTGTGCTTGTGTCATTCTTGAACACTCAGCCTTTCCGAAGGGAATTATACGTAATTGAGAAGTTCCCTTGAATCTGGAATTCTCCTGTGAATCCAACGTCAGATGTGTAAGTGGGGGTATAAGAAAAAAAAGGTCTATATAAATAAAAGGGAACAAAAAATAAAGAATATTTAATAACATTATTATCAATAATAACCAAGAAACAGAAAATAAAGGTCAACATAATTACTCATTAAACAAAAATAAGTATTAAAAACGTATTATTTCTCCCCCCCCACAGAATTAATGTATGTTCCAAAAATAAGTGCCATTGTTTCCCCTTAGGGGCGTGATGGTCCTTGAGGGCATGTAAAATGGGTTGAATCATGCCGTTAGAAATTAAACACACTGTACACAGTGCTGTTTCTGCTTGTTTAATGCTTTCTTATATGCCTGCATATAAACTGAGTGGCCACTTTATTAGCTACACATACCCTTCTCATAAAATAGAACACTTCGTAAAATTATTCAGTTTTCTATACCATGAAATAGAAAGCAGAAGGGCAGACTGAACGGATACTGTATATGTGCAGCTCATTCATATCAGTGCATTTTTCATCCACTGCCACGCCACGATCAAAATATGAATATCTCAGAAACTGCAACACTGTTGAGATTTGTACTTACGATTGTGTCTTCGGTGTATTGAGATTGGCGCGATAACCAAATAGTGTCCAATCAGCAATAATCCTGTGGCCACAAACAATTGAGATAACAAGAAGGTTAGCAGAAAGGACCTCTGTACCTTGTTACGAATGGCATGCTGAAAACCGAATCGGGTTCCACTTCTGTTTGCATCCTATCAGAAAAAAACGGTGACAGTGTGCTCATGAACACCGGCAATAGACGATTGGTAAATGCTGTCTGGTTCATGGTTCCTACTTGAATCTCCGTTACTGCTGCTTCACACTGCCCATTCATCCTGTCATATGTAAAAGTGAAGGCGGCTGGTGGAGGTAAAACACTTTTCACCATCTATTTATCCAGTGGACTGGGGAATGCTTTAATAGTTCACATTGGGCCTCTTTATATTAGTGTAGCAACAACTGAATGCCACAGGTTATCTGGAAAATAGGTATTTCCGACAAGAAGCGCATTTATTCTTGGCTACATTAAATCCATCTGTGGATGGACTTTTCCAGTACGATAAAGCCCTCGTGGGCACACTTGGTAAAATTGCCGTCCTCCCCACGCCGAGTGGAAAAGACGTCAGTTCATAGTCCCGTCGATGAGGTGAGGTGAGGAATTTTATGCGCCTTTTTCACAACGTATCTTATTTAGTCGGTCTCAGGCAAGGGAAAGTAGCTTTTTCTCCCGAAAACTCGGATTTTAACGACTACAGAACACCAGTAATTTACAGACACCGTATTGCTCCGTATATAGATAGGGAGCAATATGGGCTTAGTCGCTGACGCTCCTAATACCCTACTACAAAATCAACACGATAATGCGCTATGTCCCAGAAAAAGGGCCCTCGTGGGTAGCAAAGTTGGTAGAATCGTCGTCCTCCCCCGCACAGGGTAGAAAAGACCTGAGTTCCAGTCCCATATCTGTTCCCTTATAACTATAGACCTCTATTCCTTACACCCCTACGTTCACATCTGACTTTGCTTCACAGGAGAATTCCAGATTCAAGGGAACTTCTCTATTATGTATAATTCCCTTCGGAAAGGCTGAGTGTTCAGGAATAACAAACTCACAAATTAATAAACAACAAAGTTTATTTACATATATATACACAACATAATATACCATTGAATAAAAAAAACATGTAATATGCATACAAGGTTAAGTCAAGGATACTTTGCATAAATTATTCTTATATTAACAATCAGTATGCTATTTTGATCATTATACTCTGTGTTCTCGCCATTCTGTTACAATACACTGAAGACCAATCTTAACTTTCCTAAAGTCTCTATTTGTTATTAGTCTTTCAGATGAACCAACAATTTTTCATTAATACAAACACTATATTCAATTATCTATCCTTAAAACATAATCAAAACTTCTCATAGGATTCAATTATCTGTCCTTAAAACATTCAAAGTTTTTTATATAGTTCAATTATCCTTCTAACATATTATAATCATCTGAACAACAATTTAAACTATTACTTATCTTTCGTTTCTCTTGTATTTTACAATAACCCTTTTGAATTAATTAATCTCTGTTAGTATATATATAATTTACTTAAGAGATAATTTATCTATCAATTTACTTCTAATGCTATCCCTTTTTCATTAATTAATCACTATACTGTTTCACTAACAGTCCTTGTTAACTTACAGTACTTACTATTATCATTTTTTTCTTTCCTTTGCTTCCCGGGGCGGTTTCAAACTTCCATCTTTGGCTCACTGAGGATCTCCTTCATCTGCTTTCACCTGAATTTGCTACAGATAATTTTTTTTTTTTTTTGGAACTCTTTGCTGCACTGGGACTGGCGTTCTTTCTCCACCTTATTCTGGCTACTTCTATCTTTTCCATTCGTTGCTTGTTCCTTCTCCTCGAGCTACTAATTCCGCATTTTCGCTCCTTCTCTCGAGCTACTGATTCTGCGGGTTTCGCTCCCTTTCTCTCCACCTTATTAAAACCTATCACAAGGAAAACTCATAGGGCATCTCACACTAACTCCTTCTCTACTCCACTTTATTAAAACTGATCACAAGGAAAAACTCATAGGGTGTTACCCTCGTTTTTCTGCTCCACCTATTAAGAACTCTTTCAAGAAGAAAACTTCCCAGGGCGCTACCCTGCTCTTTTCCCACCATGTCCAAACACTCAGCTGTTAACTGACACATATTTCCTACCACAACAGAACCCTCAACTGTCCGTGTTACTAACTTATTTTACTTATCTCGACGAAAATCTCGCCTGCTGTGTCCGCTGACTATTTCATTTTTCCTAGCACCAACAAAACTCAACTTAGAATCCCACTAACTCATTTTCCTAAACACGCACATAACTCAACTCGGGGATCTGTGTCTGTCTTCTCACATTTTCTAACACAAAAAAAAACTTCAACTGTGTCTCCCCTAACTCATTTCCATAAACACCCACATAACTCAACTTGGGGTTCTCTGTCTACTCACATTTTCTAACACGACAAAAAACCCAACTGTCTGTCCTAACTCATTTTCCCAAACGCCGACGAGAATCTAAACTTTGTCTCCCCCTAACTCATTTCCATACACACCCACATAGCTCAACTCAGGGATCTGACTCTAACTCATCTTCGCAAAACACTCCCAAATTCTCAACTCTGTGTTCCCTCTCTCCCTGTTCACTCACTTTTTGTTCATCTCCTTTTCTGTACCGCCTACATATGTCAAATCCGCCCTAGTTTTCTGTTTAACCAATCTTACTCATTTTATCAACTTTCTCTCTCTTCTTATTTGCCCGTTTTATTTTCTCAAGCTGATTCCTTGTTGCTCGATCTAACTTCTTATTTTTAAGAAATTTGTAAACTTTCTCAGGCTGTCTGTACCTTTGAAGTCAGCCGCTTATAGTTATACTGTAGCAGACTAATTTCCCACGATCTATAAAACTTGCCATCACTGCCAGCCAGACAGACTTAAATCTAATTCCCAGCATTTGTTCCGTTTTTTACCATCTTATTATCCTCTTCAGGTGTCACCGATTAAAGAAATGTCCCGAAACCACATGGTCCACCGCGCTATTGTTTACCAGAGTTGACCCTTCTACTAATAGCAGTTGCTACTAGTTTCTATTGTTCTGGTTTGCCTGTGTGAGCTGAGAGTCGAAGTGTCCCTAGCTTGCTAATAGCTTTTCACTTACTGCTCCCCTTGTATAGATGTTGTCTAATTTAATCCCTTGGGTAATCTTAGTAATATTCTTGACGTATGGTTTTTCGCTCCCCCATATTGCCATATTATAAGTTTTACTTTAAATAAATCTCCCTCCTCCACAAAATATTATATTTGTAAGATTTTACACCTTACAATCTCATGCGTGGGTAGCATGGGTTTTCTCCCGGAAACTCTGGTATTTTGCCCAACAAACAGAAAATCTACCTCGGAACTAAAGGAAATGTAGACACAATACACATGGAGCAATAAGGCCTTAGCTGCTGAGGCTCTTAAAATCCTAGAGAATTGTACACAGCTAGTTCCAGGAATATGAGAGTGAATTCAGCTTACTGTGGTGACCTTCCCAGTCACAATATTAGTCCAATCCAGTTGATCATGCCGGATGTATTTAATCAATTCGATCACCTCTCAGATGACGTGGAAAGGGTGCTTTGGAGAAGAGATCCACAATTTTTAACTCCTGTGAGAAGCAAATGAGTCAACGTGGTCTAGCTTCCCTGATGCATGCTTCGACAACTCAAGGCCTTACCATGACCAATCATCGAGGCTATTCTGACGTGTAAAGGGAGCCTTAATTGCTATTAGGTCAATGCACCTAATAAAGTGACCATTAATAAAGTGTAATTAAATTGCAATGTTACAATATCAATATTTTTTCTTCTTTCAGAATATGATACCTTACCGAGTGAAGCAGTTGCACGTTCTCTGTACTTCGTCTATTTTAAAAGCCATTTATTCTGTCTTGCGGCATCTGGTCAATGAGAAACTAACGAAACGAGTAAGTTATTCTTTTGAGAATTATGGAAAGTTGCTCTTTTAATTATTAACATTTTATTTGATTTAAATGCAAGTATACACTCAGTGTCAGAACAATTTCTTTTTCCTCAAAGTGCAGATTTTTGTTTATCTGAGAGTTTAGTAGAGAAAATAGAGAAATCATCAAAGTTTTATACCAAGCGATCAGTATGACGAAAATCAGTGGTGATGTGTAGAATTTATCGCCCTTCCATTAGCAGGGACAGGATCCATTATACATCTTACCAGTGAATGAAAGTGGTTTCAGCTGTTCCGCTCAAAACAATCCCTTTTCATTGGCAGATACATTGATTTTTCGAGCCTGTGCCAATAAAAAGTCAGGGTCAGTAATACTTTTTTCCTATTGTCAAAAATTAAGCGAAACATATTGAGGTGTGCAGGACACCCTGCTCCAGAAGGTGCTTAGTTTTCGGTTAGCAATTTTCCCTTCTAAATCTGCTACAAAAATGACTATAATATGAAGAATATGGAAAGTAAAGATATGCAATTCTGAGTTTCCGAAGAGAGAATTAAATAATAAGAAGAAGAATTTTAAAACAATTAAATATTAGTGAATTATCATGAATTAAGAATATCCAAATTAATCATAATTTGGATATTCTTAACAGCAATCATAATGTTAAATCTTGTATTGATGAGGGTATATACCTATGGAATTAACTATTGTCAACGGTAAGGGAAAGCGATTTTGTTTTGGTAAATACATGCAAAGTAGTCTTACTTTTAGTGTTCCTTTCAGTAGGAACACCTAATGATGATATCAGTTACAAATTTTAAATGGGAGGAATTCAGGGAAGTAAACGTAGAGGCCATTAAGAGATATGTTCACAGTTTACACTTAAATGCCCATCTCTTCCCGCAGCATCCTGTCCACATATCATCGCAAGTGGGTGCTTAGCGCCCAGGCTTTTGAGTGTTTTCTTTTTTCTTTTTTTTTTTTTTTATATAGACCTAGGAACGCTTATACGCACATAAATAATGTTTGATTATCTTTACTTGAATATTAGGAAAGCATGTGAATACTAATACTTATTAACCACAAAAAATGGCAATAATATATAATTTCCAAACATTTGGCAATACAACACAGGGAGCTTTTTCTTTCTCTCTCTTTTTTATTTCGAATTTTTGGTTAATGTAGAATATGTTCCGTCAGCTTCCCTTGAAAACGCCCCTCTCTTTCCATGCAATACGACTGATGTCGTTTGATTGGGAATCAATGCTAAATCCAATGTTCATTACTTTTCAAGGGTTGATACAGCTCTAAAATGGTGTTTGCAGGCCCCACTAGATATGCCACTAGACCCAACAAATTGGTAACTCTCTAGAAGGGTTCCGAAACAGCTATTGCATAGAGACCATAAATTTGCTGCCTCAAATTTGCCAGAGAGTGAATGGAGGCAGTCGGGGTAGTGTGTATGCGGGGACCATTGTCGTGATCACTTTGTATAAAGATGATAAGTGTTTTATTGCTGTCTGTACGATATAACTAAAATTTCATTCATCATCATCATTGCAGGATGAAGGCCTCTCCAGCAACTTTCCAGTTCCTTCTGTTTTGTGCAATGGCCATCCATTTGCTACCCACAAACTCGTGAATTTCATCTGTCCATCTCAGTTGTTGTCTTCCAAGTTTTTTTTTTTTAAATTCCTCTTGACTACCATTCTGCTATTTTCTTAGTCCATTTGTCATCATGTCTTACAGCTATGAGTCCTGCCCAAGACCATTTCAGTTCTTTAGTTTTCATAAGAATGTCATTTACTTGAGTTTGCTGCCTGATCCATGTGTTTCTCTTCTTATCTAACAGTCTGATTCCCAATATAATTCGTTCCATTCTTTGCTGTGTAGTTCTTAGCTTCTCTTCCATTCTTTTGGTGAGTGCCCAAGTTTCACTTCCATAAGTCATGGTGGGGAGTATATATTGGTTCATTATTTTACGTTTCAGACAAACTGGGATATTGCTCTTCAGTATGTGACTATATTTCCTGAATGCTATCCATCCAAAATGTGTTCTTCTCTTGACTTCCAGCCATTTATCATTATTACAGCTAATAACTTATCCCAGATAAGTATATGACTCCACCTTTTCAATTACTGCTCCTTCAATCATTATTTCCCTTTCCGTGGCATACTTGTTCATCATTACTTTTGTTTTAGCCATATTTATCTTTAGTCCAAAATCCTTACTAACTCTGCATAACTGATTAATATTTTCCTCTTATTCTTTGGGATCGTGGCTTATGACCACAATGTCATCTGCAAATCGTAAATGGTTTAGGTACTCTCCATTCACATTGACTCTTTTCTGCGACCATACTAATCTTCTGAAAGCTTCCTGAAGTGCAGCAGTAAACAACTTAGAAGATATTGTGTCTCCTTGTCGAACTCCTTTCCTAATTTTAAATTTACTACTGTCTTTGTCTAGTCTAATAAAGGAGGTTGCGTTCTCATATATTTTCTTCAAAATTATAATGTATTGGATGTTTATGCTTTGTCATTCCAATGCCAGAAACATTGCTTTATGCAGTATGGAGTCAGATGCCTTTTCATAATCTACAAATGCCAAGCATAATGGTGTTTTGTATTCATTTGGTTTCTCCATTAGCTGAGATCCGCAGTTGAGAATAGTCCTAAAGCCAGCTTGCTCTTTTGGTTGATTCTCGTCAAGTATTCTTTGTAATATGTTAGTAATGACCCTTTTGAACAATTTGTAGATGTGGAACAACAGGCTAATTAATCTGTAATTTCCAATTTATGATTTATCTCCTTTTATTATGCAGAAAATTGATTGCATTATTCCACTCCTTAGGAGTCGCGCCTTTCCTAATATTAGTATTTTGTGAAGTCTTGCTAGGTTCTGTGTCATATCTCTTAATGTCACAAAAATATGAGAGGATAGGTCCCTGTCCCTCTAACCTCATGGATTTGAACAAGATTAAATAGCATATTTTATTTTATTATTATCCAAAAGTCGGTAGCGTTTACATCAAACTACACACTATTATAACCTCCGATTAGATAATAAAAATATTAACCAATTCTTTAAAAAATCAAAAATTTGATTAATCTTATCCTTTTCTTTAAACTAACTAAAAAAAACAAAACTTATTTTTAGCCACCCGAATAATTAAATTCATCTGCTGTGCTTTGTGTCTTATGTCTGTTAATTGCGTGTGTTTTATGGTCGATTTGTCTGTTTTGCTGGACGTAAAACCCAAGTTTCCGGAGGAAAACCTTGCCATTTATGCCTTAGACCGACTAACTCAGCCACGGAGTTAGTGGCTGAGTTAGCCGGTCTCAGGCGTAGAAAGCAAAAACGACAGTGTTCCTAATACTGATTCTTGGGGAATCCCACTTCTTACATAAACTCATCCTGGAGAATAACTATTTAACACAACACTCTGCTCCTTGCATTAAAGCCATCCAGATATCCAACTAAGGAGTGATTCCAACCTGTTCCTGCTTATAAGGCAACTGCTCATGTGGATCTGAGGCAAATGCTTTGCTGAAATCCAAATAAACAATGTCGAAATGATCACCCTAAGTCCTGGTCTTGAGTGACCCTGTAAAAATTGCTAACCAGATTAGTTAAACATGATTTTCCCTTTACAAACCCATGCTGACCATCCTTCAGAATTCCATTTTTATCTAAACGATCCTTAATTCGACCGCTGATAATTGTGTCCATGATTTTCCCTACTACTCAAGTTAGACTGACTGGTCGGTAATTTCCCAATTTACTCTTAGACCGTCCTTTTCTATGGAGATACATCTCGGCATCTCTTACATCTCTTTTCCAATCCAACGGAATCACTCGCCCGTCCAGAGATGCTCTCATAATTAGCCTCAATGGGACAATGTACTCACTTGCTGACTCCCGTAAGATTATAGGGTATATGACATCAACCCCAGAAGCCTTACATGCTGTAGGCTAGAAATTTTTTTCATTAAATAAACTTGTGAAATTCAACATAATTAATTACATTTTTATCGACTTCACTCCTATAATTTCTTATTGACGTAAAGGGGTTTTCTTCTGCAAATATCAATGAAAAGAAACTGTTGATTTCATTTACAACTTCAGCTGGGGTATATAATACTATTCCACGTCAATTACACAAGGGTCCATCTGGTTTCTCCTTCTCTTCTTTGCATTTATATATGTGATTAATTCCTTATACCCCCCCCCCGCTTTGCTCTCTTTCCCAGAGATTTCTCATAATCTGCCTTTGCCAGCCTAACCCTTTCAGTGGCATTATTACAGATCAATTTTTATCTGCTATAGGCTTCAGTACTTTTTCTTGCTCTGTAACATTTCCATGCTGTCTTTTTCTGCTAACGTAATCTGGAAACTTCATTATTCATCCAAATTGCAATCCTCCTCGTGGAGTATTTTCTAATGGTATGTAATCATTCAAGGCTTCTGTGATGGCGCCTCCGTAGCCAGGTGGGAAGGAGCAGCAGTGCGTAGCACACGCTTCTTGATTAAACCGGGGGTCGAGCCAGTCACCACCAAATATGGAGGATGCGGAAAGGTCAGGGAATGACCACAGCATATCCCGGAGCAATGCGGCCTTAGTTGCTAATGCTCCTAAAAAGAAAAAAAAAAAAAAAAAACAAATAACTATCTAGCTTCTGTGATTAATATTTTAAAGGTATACCATAATTCAATGGTATTCGCGCTCTGGAAGATATCTACCTATTTCACATAAGCCATGTAGCACCTTAAGAATTTTCTTTCCTGAAATGATAACCCATTCCTTTTCCTTTAATCTCTCTCTCTCTCTCTCTCTCTCTCTCTCTCTCTCTCTCTCTCTCTCTCTCTCTCTCTCTCTCTCCACCACAGTAGAACTCCGTGATCACTTAATGCCACACTGTCAGTAGAAAACGAACGAGATGGGATAATAGGGCTGACTATTGTCAGCCCTATTATGGCAACTCGTAGTAGTAGCAGTGGCATGTGATGCAAGAAAGCAAGTGTATGAGATTATGCAGCATCACCCAAAAAAAAAAAACAAAACACACCATGCCCTCCAAATGGCTGTCCAGTTCCTCCTTAAATGTATTCAACCTATCAACTTCCACAACGACAGATGCAAGTTTGTTCCAGCAATAAACCACCCGCTGGCTAAAGGCAAATTTCCGCACATCTATTCTACATCTGTCTTTTCTTAATTTGAATTAATGCCCCCTTAGTTTCGTAATCTGAACAAGTGGAAGGATCCCATCACAATTCAGCATGCTCAACCCATCCCAGGCCTTATACAACTCAATCAGATCACCGCGCAGGTGCCTAGTCTCCAGCCATTGAAATTTGCAGAACTTTAGCCGCTCTTGGTAAGAGAATCCCTTCATTCCCCTCACCAATCTTGTTGCCCTTCTCTGCACACCCTCAAGTAAATCTACATCCTTCCTAAAATGAGGCCTCCAGACCTGTACGCAGTACTCAAGGCGTGGCCTGACCATTGCCTTATACAGAGGGACAATCACCTCCTTCTCCCTGATAGCAAAATTCCTATATATCACTGACAATACAACATGAGCTACTCTTGCAGCCCGTCTGCACTGCTCAGAGAACTTCATATCTGCCTGCACAACCACCCCCAGGTCCTTTCATTCTCTACCACTGTCAGTGTAGTACCACAGAGTTGATACGTTGCTCTGGGGTTGCTGTTTCCCATATGTAGTACTTTACATTTGTCAATGTTAAACTTCATTTGCCACCTCTCAGCCCATCTGCTCAACCTTTCCAGATCCTGTTGCAGCAGCATAGTGTCAGTAGTGTCCTTGACAACCCTGCCAACCTTTGTATCGTCTGCAAACTTGGATATTAAGCTTGATATACCATCATCAATATCATTTATAAATACAGAAAACAACAAAGGACCCAATACTGAACCCTACGAGACTCCACTAATAACATTAGTCACCGATGAGCAGTGTCCATTGATTACCACTCTCTGTCTTCTCCCCCCCCCAAACCACCCCTTTATCCATAGCAGCAATATGCCTCCATTGCCACACTGCTCCAATTTGCGCAGCAGTCTTCCATGTGCAACAGTATCAAAAGCCTTTCTAAGATCCAAGTATATAATATCAAAGTTATTCCCTGATCCAGTTCTTTTGTGACTGCATCATAGTATCCAAACAAATTGGTCAGGCAAGACTTCCCCTTAACAAAACCATGCTGTGTCCGAGCTACAACTGAAGTCTTGTCTAGATGATTCTGCAGTCCTTCTTTAACCAGTGCCTCCATTAATTTTTCTGGAACAGAAGTTAAACTCACAGGTCTATAATTACTTGTGCCAGCCTTTGATCCTCCCTTGTGAATTGGGGTCACATTTGCACATCTCCAGTCCATGGGTACCTCCCCTGAGTTCAAGGAAGCTCTCATAATTATGGCTAAGGGTTTTCTTACTTCCTTTGTAGCCTATTTTAATATAACTGGAAAGATCCCATCCACCCCAGGTGCATTTCTTGTGTTTATCTTCAACAATTTCTCCTCCACTTTACTCTCAGTTATGACAAGATTCTCTAGCTTACTGCTAGAGTTGAATACACCTCTGGCATTCCCCTCGCTGAATAACTCCTCATGTGTGAATGTCGATGCAAAATATTCCTTTAGTTTGTTAGCTACCTGAGCAGGGTCATCAACAGTGGACCCATCGATATCAAGTGGACCAATCTGATTCATCCCCTTCCTTCTAGAGTTTACATAAGTAAAAAACTCTTTGCTGGTTTTCTTCGCATCCCTTGCCAAGGATCTCTCGTAATCTGCCTTCGTCTGCCTAACCTCCTTTGTAACCTGGTTACAGATCAACTTGTATCTATCATAGGCTTCTGTGTCACGTGTTTATTTGTATGTATCCCATTCATTTTTCTTCTCTGCCATATGCCTCATTAGTTCATCTGACATCCATTTAGGCCTAAACCTTGAATAATATTTCTTAGTTGGTATGTAAAGCCTAGTAGCTTCCAAGATAAGTTCTTTGAATGCTTCCCATTTTGAATTTGCTGCCGGTAACATCATCAGTTGATCCCGCTGTATAGAATTTAAATACTGTCTCAGTCCATCGTAGTCGCCTTTACGAAAGCAATACCCCTTCCCTTTACCCCTAATTGTAGTTACCTCTTTGATTAACTCCCACTTCAGAACACTGTGATCACTGCCACCTAGTGGTTCATTTATCTACAGATTCTTAATGCATGAAGAATCACTACTGATAATCAAATCAAGAGTATTACTCCCTCTAGTTGCCTCCCGAACATGCTGATGTAGAAAACAATCATCCAATAAATCCACAAAAGCCTTGCTAGTGTGTAAGTGACCAACCCCCAAATTCCAGTCAATATCTGGGAAATTAAAATCCCCCATTATAAGACTCTCTGATTTACTGGCCCACTCTATTTCTCTGTACAGTTTCTTATTATACTCATCAGAGTCATTAGGCCTATAGCACACTCCTACTCTCAATTTTCATCTCCCAATGCTTATGTCACACCAAACCGACTCGACACTGCACTGTCCAGCTATGTCGACTGGCTTCACTTCCTTGGATTTTATGTGTTTCCTAACTAATAGCATAACCCCTCCTCCTTTCCAATCCTGTCTATCCTTTCTGTACACATTGTACTCCTCAAATTCAATTTTACCCTGCTTATATCTGTGTGACACCATGTCTCTGAAATCCCAAAAATAACTGCCTTTGATGTTTTGAGCAATACCTCAAATTCATCAAATTTATTTACTAAACTCCTAGCACTGGTGTACACCCAAGTATAAATGCACCTGCTCTTCCTCTTAGCCACCCTAACACAACCCATGTGTTCACTTGTACCCCCATGATGTACCCTCTGAAATATCCTGCATCTTATTTTCCAGGCTGCTGCTCATTCCAAAGGATGCAGTGCAAGAATCACTTTCACCTCTGCCAGTGGGTACTGTTAATCTATTAGTCCTTGTATCCCCCCAAGCTATCAGTTTTCCGACCCACCTAACACTGCCTCGATAGCATCAGCAAACCTTCTTGCACCTTTTCTATTTAAGTGTATCCCATCCCTGTAGAAGCAGTCTCTCCTGTTAACAAGTACAGACCAGGCTGAAAAAATTCTACCCCTTGAGCCCTGCACAATCTTTCCATGGCCGAATTGATCGACAAGGCTCTCATCATATAATCCCTCCTATCGTGTCTGGCAGAATTGCAGACACTTTCAAATTCAACCCTAGTTCACGGCTTTTTTTCATCAGTGACCTGTACTTGTTAAGTAATTCCGCCGGTCTCCTACTCTTAATATCATTAGTGCCAACGTGTACAACTATATCACCTTTTGTGCCCTTAAAAGATGATATCCGCTCTACAACGTCATCAACCTTTGCCCCTGGCAGACATACCCTGGTCCTGTTCCACCTATCCTTTTTACAAAGCATGTTTCCCGTTTCCCTGACAATAGAGTCACCAACAACTGCTAGTTTCTTTGGGATCAGCGCATTCTGCCTTGTTGGCTGCCGCTGTGTTGCGTGAAGACCAAGTGCAAGCTCTGTCAATGGTGTGGGCAGCTGAGAGCTTGATGGGCCCCTCACTTGTAATCCTTCGAGGGCATCCACCCTGTCCTTCAAGCTCTCATATAGGCCCATAACAACGCTGAGTTTTCGACTGATTTCCTTACACTCCTTGCATCGCGCACATACAAAGACATCCCCCATGGCAGTATCATGTCCCATACCTGACTGTCCGCAAACATCAAGCAAATAGAGCATCTTAAAAGGCTGTGATTCAGAGGGGCACTGTCGCCCTCAGTTCCCCCCGATCCACAGCATTCCCATTAGCATGAGCCTTTTGCTTTGCTGCTCTGGTTTGAGTCATGATTTCGATTTACTTTCAATAAAATTTCAATTTCAGTACAAAATTAAATCCTAAACTTGTATCCCAACACAGTTATAACTCGATATTTATGTTTCAGTAACCAGTGTTATCTACGAAATCCCTTTATATAACTTCCGTATCAAGTTATGTATTAATTATTTATTTTTACTAATTATTTATGTTACGTCACCTAAGTGGTTATATGTATGGTTAAAAGTACAATTTAATTGCCAGTGAAGTTCGACAAGATTAATAGATTTTACTGATTAATTTTTCCGTAATAATGGCGGCTATTTACGAACGGTAAACACGTGGATTTGATACCCTTTCCGATAGTAAGTAATACCTACAAAATCTCTATCTAAGTTACTTTAAACTTAAGTACCGTAAATAGGAAAGCTACTCTAGAAAATAAGTTAATATGCCAATTTAAAATAATAAAGCAGAAAATAATTAGAAAAAAGTTCTCTGTTCCAAGAGCGGCAGAAAGGCACGTCCGCACCGGCAACACTCGTCCTCAAATTGTCAAGGTTAAACTCCAGTTGCCACTTCTTAGACCATCTGCCCAAATTATCTAGTCCTGTTGCAGTAGCACACTGCCATTACTGTCATTAACAACCCTGCCAACCTTTGTACCATCTGCAAACTTCGATATTAAGCTTGATATATATCTTCATCAATATCATTGATAAATATACAAAACAACAGTGGACCCAGCACCGAACCCTCTGGGACTCCACTAATAACATTAGTCCACGAAGAGCAGCACCCATCGATTACCACCCTCTGTCTTTTCCCACTTAACCATCCTTTTATCCATTGTAGCAACTTACCCTTAATACCATTCTGTTCCAATTTGTACAATAGTCTTTCATGCGCAACAGTGTCAAAAGCTTTCCTGAAATCCAAATAGATGATATCAAAATTATTTTTTGCATCCAGTTCCTTTGTAATCACATCATAATATCCTATCAAATTTGTCAGACAGGACTTTCCCTTAACAAACCCATGCTGTGTCTGAATTATTGCTGCAGTCTTGTCTAGATGATCCTGCAATGCCTCTTTAACCTGTGACTCCATTATTTTACTCGGAACAGAAGTTAAACTAACTGGTCTGTAATTACTCGGTCACCCTTCGATCCCCCTTTGTGAATTGGGGATACATTTGCACATATCCAGTCCGTGGGGACCTCCCCTGAATCCAAGGATGCTCTCATAATTATGGCTAAGGGTTTGCTGAGTTGCTTTGCCGCCTCCTTCAATATAACTGGATAGATCCCATCCACCCCAGGTGCTTTTGTTATGTTGAACTTCAACAATTTCTCCTCCAGTTTGCTTTCAGTTATTACAAAATCATTAACTATCCTGCTACATTCTGCAATTTTCAAACCTTAATAATTCCTCACGTGTGAATGTAGATGCAAAATACTCATTCAGTTTGTTTGCTACCTGAGCAGGATCACCAACAGTTGAACCATCGATGTCAAATGGACCAATCATATTCATCCCCTTCCTTTTAGAGTTTATATAAGTAAAGGAATCCTTGCTGTTTTTCTTAGCATCTTTTGCCAAGGATTTCTCGTAATCTGCCTTCGCCTAGTTTGTGTCCTGATTGCAGACTAGCTGATATCTGCCATAGGCTTCTGAGTCGCTAGATAATTTGCATGCATGCCATGAATTTTTCTTCTCTGTTACGAGTCTCATTAGTTCATTTGATAACCATTTAGGCTTAAACCTTGAACAATATTTCTTAATAGGTATGAAACTTTTAGTAGCATCCACGATTAATTCCTTGAATGCTTCCCACTTAGAATTTTCTCTTGGTAGTATCGTCAGTTAATCCCACTGTACAGAATTTAAAAACTGTCGGAGACCACTGTACTCACCTTTACGAAGCAAAAACCCTTTCCTTTACCCCTGATGGTAATTAAATCTATAAGTAAATCCCACATTAGTACACTGTGATCACTGCCACCTAGTAGTTCCTTTATCTGCAAATTCTTAATACACGAATGATCACTGCTGATAACAAGATCAAGAGTATTACTTTCTCTGGTTGCCTCTCGAACATGCTGCTGCAGAAAACAATCATCCAATAAATCTACAAAAGTCTGACTGGTGTGTCAGTGACCAACCCACAAGTTCCAGTCAATATCTGGGAAGTTAAAATCACCCATTATAAGACATTCTGATTTACTAGCCCACTCTATTTCTCTGTAAAAAAAAAGTAAAGTGCAGCTATTGTCAACCCACTGCAGGATGGAAGCCTCCTCAACAATTCATGGTGAGGGAAATGGACCATAATCTGCCACGCTGGTCCAGTGCGGGTTGGCAGATCGACCGTATTCAGCAGTCAGGGTCTCGAACCCCGGTCTACTCAAAGAGCGTGTGCTACTGCACTCCCGCTCCTGCCCACTCGGCTACGGAGGCCTTATATTTCTCTGTACATTTGTTAATTGTACTCATTCGATTCATTAGGCCTATAACACACTCCTACTCTTATTTTTGCTGTCGCAGTGCTTATGTGACACAAAACTGACTCAATAGTGCACTGTTCATCTATATCAACTGGATGCACTTCTTTTGATTTTATGTTTTTCTTAATTAACAGCATAACACCTCCTCCCTTTCTATCCTATCTATCCATTCTGTACACATTGTACTCTCTAAATTCTAGTTCAGCATTCCTTATATCTGTGTGACACCACGCCTCTGCTATCCCAACAATATCCGCCTTTGATGTCTTGACCAACACTTCAAATTCATCAAATTTATTTACTATACTTCTAGCATTGGTATACATGCAAGCATACATGGTCCTACTCCCATTCCTAGTTACCCTAACACATCCCATATACCCACCTATTTCAGGATGACAGGCATCCGTCCCTGAAACCCCCAACACCCCACGCTCCAGGTCGCTACTTATTGTAATAGAAGTTGTGCAAGAATCACCTTCACCTCTGCCTACGGCTACTGTTAAACTATTATTCCTTGTATCCCCCCAAGCTATCAGTTTTCCGACCCACCTAACACTGCCTCGATAACATTAGCAAATATTGTTGCACCCTTTCTATTTAAGTGTATCCCATCCATATAGAAGCAGTCTCTCCTGTTAACAAGTACTGATCAGGCTGAAAAAAATTCTACCCCTTGAGCCTTGCACATTCTTTCCAGGGCCGAATTGATCGACAAGGCTCTCATCATATACTCCCTCCTATCGTGTCTGGGCAGAATTGCAGACACTTTCAAATTCAACCCTAATTCACGGCTTTTTTTTCATCAATGACCTGTACTTGTTAAGTAATTCTGCCGGTTTCCTACTCTTAATATCATTAGTGCCAACGTGTACAACTATATGACCTTTTGTGCCCTTCAAGATGATATCCGCTTTACAACATCATCAACCTTTGCCCCTGGCAGACATACCCTGCTCCTGTTGCACCTATCCTTTTTACAAAGCATGTTTCCCCTTTCCTGACAATACAGTCACCAACAACTACTAGTTCCTGTGGGACCAGCGCATTCTGCCTTGGCGGTTGCCGCTGTGTTGCGTGATGACCAAGTGCAAGCTCTGGCGTTGATGTGGGCAGCTATGAGCCTGATGGGCGCCTCAATTTAGATCTTTCGAGGGCATCCACCCTGTCCTTTAAACTCTCATATAGGCCCATAACAACGCTGAGTTGTCGCCTGATTTCCTTACACTCCTTACATCGCGCACACACAAAGACATCTCCCATGGCTATATCATGTTCCGTTCCAGAGAGTTCGGCAAACATTTCAAAATTTGCACATTTTTTTAGGCTGTGATAGTAGTAGGAGTGGCATGTGATGCAAGAAAGCAAGTATATGAGCTTATGCAGCATCAGCCAAAAAAAAAAAAAAAAAAAAAAAATCACACCATTCCCTCCAAATGCCTGTCCAGTTCCTCCTTAAATTTATTCAACCTATCAACTTCCACAACGACAGATGGTAGTTTGTTCCACCCGCTGGCTAAAGGCAAATTTCCGCACATCTATTCTACATCTGCCTTTTCTTAATTTGAATTTACGCCCCCTTAGGTTCGTAATCTGAACAAGTAGAAGGATCCCATCAGAATTCAGCGTGCTGAACCCATTCAAGGCCTTATACACCTCAATCAGATCACCGCGCAGGTGCCTAGTATCGCTTATACCTTAAGTTCTGAAAATTGCCACTGCAATTTGCAGAACTTAAGCCTCTCTTGGTAAGAGGATCCCTTCATTCCCCTCACCAATCTTGTTGCGCTTCTCTGTACACGCACAAGTAAATCTACATCCTTCCTAAAATGAGGTCTCCAGACCTGTATGCAGTACTCAAGGCGTGGCCTGACCATTGCCTTATACAGAGGGATAATCACCTCCTTTTCCCTGCTAGCAAAATTCCTATATATCATTGACAAAACCCCATCACATGCCCTGGCAGCCTGTCTGCATTGCTCAGAAAACGTCATATCTGCCTACACAATTACTCCCAGGTCTCTTTCATTTTCTACCTCCTTAAGTGTAGTACCACACAGTTGGGACATTTCTTTGGGGTTACTTCTACCCATATGCAGTACTTTGCATTTGTCAAGGTTAAACTTCAGTTGCCACTTCTTAGCCCATCTGCCCAAATTATCCAGATCCTGTTGCAGTAGCACACTGCCGTTACTGTCATTAACAACCCTGCCAACCTTTGTATCATCTGGAAACTTCGACATTAAGCCTGATATACCTTCATCAATATCATTGATAAATATACAAAACAACAGTGGACCTAACACCGAACCCTGTGGGACCCCACTAATAACATTAGTCCAAGAAGAGCAGCACCCATTGATTACCATCCTCTGTCTTCTCCCACCTAACCATCCTTTTATCCATTGTAGCAACTTACCCTTAATACCATTCTGCTCCAATTTGTACAATAGTCTTCCATGCGCAACAGTGTCAAAAGCTTTCTTGAAATCCAAATATATGATATCAAAATTATTTTTTGCATCCAGTTCCTTTGTAACCACATCATAATATCCAATCAAATTTGTCAGACAAGACTTTCTCTTAACAAACCCATGCTGTGTCTGAATTGCTGCAGTCTTGTCTAGATGATCCTGCAATGCATCTTTAACCAGTGACTCCATTATTTTACCAGGAACAGAAGTTAAACTAACTGGTCTGTAACTACTCGTGTCACCCTTCGATCCCCCTTTGTGAATAGGCGATACATTTGCACATCTCCAGTCCGTGGGAACCTCCCCTGAGTCCAAGGATGCTCTCATAATTATGACTAAGGGTTTGGTTAGTTGCTTTGCCGCCTCCTTTAATATAACTGGATAGATCCCATCCACCCCAGGTGCTTTTCTTACGTTTAACTTCAACAATTTCTCTTCCACTTTTCTCTCAGTTATTACAAAATCATTAAGTATCCTTAATGCGTTGGAGAATCGCCTCCCCCCTCAGTTCTCCCCCGAGTTACAGCACTCCTGCCACTTTGTGCCCGTTGCTTTGCTGCTCTACTTTGGGACATGATACTTTAAATTAATAAAATCAATAAATTAAATTAATTAAATGTCAATACTACGCTATCTAATAGACACAGTGAAGTGTATTACTCTATAGATTATACGTTAGAGCTACCTAACTACCTCAATTAAAATTTTGAATTCCCTACCACTATACAGGGTGTTTCAGTTAAACGTTTCAGAACTTCTAAGAGGGGTAGGGTACATCCTGACAACTCGAAATCATATAGCAATGTGGGGTCGGAAATGCTTTCCTGAAGCGGTGTTGTACACAGAAGCACCATAAAGAAAAGAGACCGTAAGTGAGAAATCGTTTTAATAATACATGAAAAGAAGCAAAAGGTACATGGATTAAAGTAAGTGTTCGAAGTTTCTTCCACGGGCTACAATGCACGCCTCACATCTCCGACGCATGGACATCCGAACATTCTGGAATACTCCAGGCGAATTTCGAATTTCTTCGGCAGCTACTGCGATTCTTGCAACCAGCTCCTCAGCATTGTCAATAGGGGTGTCATAAACTACGATTTCATATGACCCCAGAAATAAAAATCAAGACATGATAGGTCGGGTGACCGAGCAGGCCAACGCACGGGACCACCACGTCCGATCCACTGTTGACCAAATGTGACATCCAGGTAGTTACGAACATCTCCGCTATAATGGGCAGGGGCTCCATCGTGTTGGAACCACATTGTCTGTTGCGTCGATGCAGAAATCTGTTCATCTCTCAAAAGTTGTGGCAATATTTGCTGCAGAAAGATCAAGTAGATAGGTCCGGTTAGACGACACGGTAACAGGTAAGGTCCGATGAGGTGATCTCGCAGGCCAACGCACGGGACGTGGTGGTCCCGTGCGTTGGCCTGCTCGGTCACCCGACCTATCATGTCTTGATTTTTATTTCTGGGGTCATATGAAATCGCTAGTTTATGACACCCCTGTTGACAATGCTGAGGAGCTGGTTGCAAGAATCGCAGTAGCTGCCGAAGAAATTCGAAATTCGCCTGGAGTATTCCAGAATGTTCGGATGTCCATGCGTCGGAGATGTGAGGCGTGCATTGTAGCCCGTGGAAGAAACTTCGAACACTTACTTTAATCCATGTACCTTTTGCTTCTTTTCATGTATTATTAAAACGATTTCTCACTTACGGTCTCTTTTCTTTATGGTGCTTCTGTGTACAACACCGCTTCAGGAAAGCATTTCCGACCCCACATTGCTATATGATTTCGAGTTGTCAGGATGTACCCTACCCCTCTTAGAAGTTCTGAAACGTTTAACTGAAACACCCTGTATAACAAAAACAATGGCTGCAAGATTCGAACGAAATAATGGTTTTACGTATATTAAGTATTACGTATATCTACAAAAACTGTTTATCTAAATTAAAATAAAAATAACCAGCATAACTATAACTATAAGACTACGTATTAAGTACAATATAAAATAAAATAACAATTATGTAAATAAAAAGGCAAACACTTATCGTTTTTTTGGAGCCTGCAAGTCACAGCTGTAATTTTTAAAGAGAGTCAGCGCCCTCCATCGTATTTCCTTCCCATCTGCTCCAAAAAATTATAGGCAAATTAAAGGTTGAGAAGGTGAGAGCCAATATTTTTGATAATAGATTTTAATTTCTGTAGATTGTAATTTTCATGAAACTCTTGTCAAGGGGAGTTGTTCCAGAAAACAGAACTTAAAGGAATGAATGAAAAAGAAGAAACGTTGGATCTGTAAGATTAAATTCGACACTAGAAGGATGCTGACCTGTTGCAAGACGTGTCTGGACTAGGTTGGAAGAGAGAGAAGGAAATGTCAATTCAAAAGAATAGAGTCCATGGATCTTTCCACATCGGGTGTAATAGATATGAGTTTGAGTCCAATCGATGACGGGATGAATTTTTATGGGCCTTTTTTACAACGTGGCTGAGTTCGTCAGTCTCAGATGAGGATAGCATGGTTTTTCTCCCTGAAACTTGAGTTTTTCGTCCAGTAAACAGAAAATCGAGAACACTACATACATATTTACAGACAGTATATACAAAGAAATATGGCTTTAGTTGCTAATGCTCCTAAAAAATCACAACAACAACAACAGCACTCAACGGAACGGCTATGACAGAGAGAGAGAGAGAGAGAGAGAGAGAGAGAGAGAGATCATTAATTAACCTAACTGCCCCCTTTAAAAAGAATCTAGAAGCCTGAGAGAGGTTATGGGCAACGTCCCAGACCTATGAACAATATTCCATGTTAGGGAGGATTTGAAATTTGTACAGAGTGACTAGCTCTTCAGAAGAAATGTAACGCCGAAAGTAAAAGAGAAAAACCAAGATTTTTTGATGCAGAGGAAGCAATATTTGTGAAATCCTTATGCCAAGAGAGGTTATAAGTCAGAGTAATTCCTAATAGACATATGATCGTGTCTAGTAATCTGAATATTGCCGAAGAAAAAGGTTAGGAGTAAAATATTCCTTTTTGTAAGATATAAGACTGAACTGAGTTTCAAACGGATTAAAATTGACTAAATTATCATTGCCCAACTGGAGAATTACCGGGAGATCAGCATTTAAGGAATTGATATTGGAAATTCGAGAAATTGAAAATTTTTTTATGCAAGGTAAGGTGCTCAGACTGGAAAGTGAAATGGAATATGCTTCCATCAGCAAAATTATGGATAGGATTTCTCATCAACGGGAGAAGGCCATTATCATATAAGAGGAAACGAGTGGGAGAAGGAACTGTGCCTTGGGGAATACCTGCATTAAATGAGAAGTTAGAAGACAGAGAATCGTCTACCATCACCCGCAGTGAGTGGTCAGTAAACCAAGTGGATTCCCAGTTACAAACTCAGTTGGCAAACCATAAGATGGAAGCTTGTTTAGAAGACTTTAATGCCAAACACGATAAGAAGCCTTTGAAATGCCAAGAGCAACTGCTTGGGTTTTATGAAACGTTTATATTGCAAATCTGTCCACAGATTTGTAACATAACCTTGCATATCACGAATGTATCTACCCTGTCCGAATGCATACTGGCTATCACTGATCAGACGAAAGGCTATTATGTGTAGTTTTTATACTAAATTTCAATTTCGAAAGTAATCGACAACATTATAAACGAAAGCGTTTTCAGAAAATTCAATTTTTGACAAAAAAAAAAAAAAAACTAGATGTTTAAAGTCATAGTCAACTTTAAAATGATTGCTGAAAAAAAAAAAATATGACAATTTTTGGAGTGTTTTAGAAGGCCTTCTCATTTGCTCTGTACCTTTGCTTTACCTTCTTAAGGAAGATAATATTGTCTGGAAACTCACTTCTGCTGTGGTTACTGTTGTTTCTCTTTCTAGAAGTGTTCCATGATTTTTCACTGGTGTGGCTTTCAGACTAACATCTGGTCTTCCAAAGTGCTATCTCACCATCGCCTTTCTTATCTAAAGGTCCGATAAATAATTAAAAAGATATCCATGCCTTCGTCACTGCTTCCTTGTAATCTTTATATATCATTCCCCCTGCATTTCAATCTTCATATTTTGATTTATGGCGTGACCGCTGAAGATTTTTCATCCTAAAACACCATTACTTGCACTTCCATAATAAAAAATTGCCAAAAATTGGCTGAACATTTAAAAATGTAAATAAAATTTATCACAAAGGCTTCTTCAGACTTTCGACCTATATCCATCAGTTGTTCTCTTTTAAAGCTTTTTGAAAAACTTACGATCCTTCCTGCTTTAACCCAACAGTGTTTTGCGCCAGGCCACCTCACCTACATACCGTAGTACCGAGACGATCCACTACTACTAATCTGTTGGTGACTCTCTTCAGAATGCAGCACGCATTAAATTAAAAAGCCCAAATTGACATCATATTCCTTGATATAAAGGCAGCTTTCGATAAAGTGTCGTTACCTGCACTTGAAAACATATTGAAAGTTTATTTCCGCATTGAGGGCAAACATTTTACAGATCATCAAGACCATTTTGAAGCCAAGGCACCTCATTGTACAACACCAAGAATTCCGCGCAGAATACACCCTCACTTGGGGCATAGTGGACATAGTGGACATAGTGTTTTTTTGTTATGCGGTTCCCGTGGTTTCCCACAAATCCGCGTTAAATACTCTGTTAACGTAGCAAAGCCAGTCAGTGTGGGTTATGTGTGAGTAGTGTGTTGTTTGTGTTGTTTGACTGGCCTCTTCGTTACTGGGAGGCGCGATCACCAGGAAGGAGCCTCCCAGCATCCGTCCACTGGCACGAGGAGCGGGACCAGGGAGTAAAAGACATCTGACGGGCCGTCCACACTCTTGCAGGAGCGAGAGTGGGGAAGGCCAAGGAAAGAGCAGAGAAGAGACAGGAAAGTGGAAGACAGACAAGATATCGAGGATGACAGAGCGTAGGCATCCTTCCAGGCGAAACGGAGCAGGAAGAGTGCTAGATGCAGTTGTGGGAGTCCTGGAGAAAGACTGTGGGTAGGAAGAAGAGAATAGGTAAAGTTCAAATTAAAGAGTCCAGGATCGTCACAAAGGAGAATCACCGAGCGGCGTCGACAGGGCTGTCCGCCATTTGCAGTTTCATGTCTGGAAGTTTCCGGTGCTGGGTATCAGTTGCTGTCTAGAGGAGGTTATCCAGGAGTAGTGTTCGGGAGTTGCAGGTGATGCCAGCGACGACGAAAGACCTCGTTGGCATAACTGGTCAGTGCACGGAAGGCATCATTAGATTCCAATAACTTGGTTTCTGGCCGAAGTGATGTAGTGTGGAGGTCTAGGAGTAGTTGGTTTCTTAGATCTAAGTATACGTTGCATGAGTGCATCACGTGATCCCAGTCTTCAGGTTCTCCGCAGGTACAGAGGGCATCCTCGACTAGGCCGAACTCTAGAAGGCGTCTCTTGAAGGACCCGTGGCCAGTTAATAGGAAGGAAGCATAGACGTTAGGGAAGAACCAAGTGGAACGTTGCTTGTTGATGTAGGTTACCACAGGAAGGAAAAGTTTAGTAGTTGCACCAGTTGTGGAGTTATTCCAGCGGGTTTGCCATAAGTTTATGAATTGTAGCCACACACGTTTATGTTCCTGTTTGATGTCGGTATCGGTACGGGTTTGAATAGTGAGGAATTCAGCTTCCTTATTCTTCTTGATGGCATGAGAAAGTCCGATAAAAGCGACGTGGAGGTCCAAAGGGAGGCGGCCTGTTAGTAGCTGTAGGGCGGCAGTTGATGTCGTTCTACATGCGCGGGTCATTTGTAGTAGCTGAAGTCGTTGAATTTGCTGAATTTTACGTTGAGCATGCACTAAAGTCATTCGGTGGTACCATACTGCAGCTCCATATGTAACAATTGGTATAAATACTGCTGAATATAAAAGGCGTTGAGTTGGTCCTTTAAGACCCCAGTCCTTGCGGGTAAAGTGTGCTAACATAGTGATGTAATTTTTTATCTTTTCTTTGATAGCTTGGATATGGGGGATGAAAGTTCTCCTGCGTCCAATATTACTCCTAGGTACTTCACCGATCGGTAGTTTTTCAGTGGGCGGCCATTAAAACGTATGGTAGGAGGTCTGGAGAAGTCCAGTTTACCTTTTAATAGGAGGGTTTTGCTCTTCTCAGTGGGGACTGAGAGTTTATTTTCCGTGGCCCATACGGACAGAGCAGCGAGAACAACCGTAGCCTGGGTTTCTATGGTGGCGCGGGTGGGGCCCTCAATGATAATAACCATGTCGTCGGCATAAGAAAGCTGAGTAGTGTGTGGGTAGTCCCTCAGGAGCCAGTCGTCGAGTATCATATTCCAGACAGCTGGCCCCAGGATGGAGCCCTGGGGACAGCCTCGGGTTAGATGTCGGGTGATGCAGTGATATTTTGTTTTGATGCTGACCTTGCGGTTAGAGAAGTAGCTTTTGAGGCAGTGGTAGAAATTCCAAGTGCAGTTAGAGACTCTGGCCCTCTGAAGAACGCCCGGCCACCACACTGTGTCAAAAGCTCCTTTGAAGTCAATGAAGATTGCCAGTACATAAGTTGCATCCGACTGTTCTGCAACTTTGAGGGTTTTGGATAGAGCATCAATTGTGGAGCACCCTTGTTTGAATCCAAATTGAAGCGAGGATGCCAAACCACTGGCTTCATATCGGGGTTGGAAGCAGGAGAGCAGCAGTCTCTCAAAAACCTTGCCGAGAATGGGAAGCAGCGCAATCGGGCGATATGCCTTGGAGGTACCTGTGGGATCCTTAGGTAAGAGTCTCAGATTAGCATGCTTCCAACGTGATGGAAAGTTACCCTCATTCAGACAGGTGTTGAAGAGCTGAAGAAGTATCATTGGAGCTATGGCCCAGAGACGTTGCACAGTCTCGCCTTCAATAAAATCCAAACCAGGAGCTTTACCTTTTTTGATTTTTTTAATTGCTGCATCGCCTTCTTCCTCTGTGAATGGTTCCTCCATAATATCTGGCTGGAAGCTGGAATTTTGTACTGCTATCTTCCTGTGGATGTCAGTATCAGAGTTGGTGTTGTCCTGATATATTAGTTCATCCAGAATCCGGTTGATTGTATCTTCCCAGTGTGTAGTCTCAGACGAGTCATCAGAGCGGACAGAGTGTATGACATCCGTGGATCCCAGCTTATTCCTCACGAGTTTGTGGACTAAACCCCACGGATTCCGGTTCCCCTCAGTCTCGACAAGGGAACGCCAGGAGCTTTGCTTGGCATGGTAAATTTTGTTAGTATATTCACGGCGGACTGCTTTGAATCGGTCTCTATACTGTTCTGCAATGTGAGCAGGTTCAGTCCTTGTCTTGCGTTGGTATTCTTTCCGAGCGCGCTTCAGAGAATTGCGCAGGTTAGTGAGTTCCTGCGACCACCATGGAACAGATCTTGGTTTCCTGGAACATTTTTTCATGGAAGCCTCTGAAGCTTTGAGGAGCAGACTCTGCACAAAGTCTGTTTTCTGCGCACTGTTCATTGAATGGTAGAAGTTGCTAGCTGGGTCATGAAGAGCATCTTGAATTACATTGTCAAACTGGTCCCAGTTCGCTGTTTTAGTAGAGAATCTTACAATATCCTGGATAGGCACTTGACGAGGGAGGGCAGAATCGGTGACACTGTAAGTGATGAGGCGATGGTCGCTAGTAGTGGCTGTGTCATGCACCTTCCAATGGAGGAGTCTATTGCGAAGAGAAGAAGTAGTTAGTGTGATGTCCAGGTTAGACTCTCCAGTTCCCGAAGAGTAGGTGGTTGGTTGTCCTGGTCTGTTGATGATTTCAAGGCTGCGTGAGGCAATGAATTCATCTAACATATCTCCTCTTGCATTGGTAGAGGTGTTGAACCATTGTGTTGACCGGGCATTCGAATCTGCGGCTATGATGATATCAGTGTTCTCCAGGAGGTCAAGAGCTTGTTCTAGTCGAGCTATGTGCGGGAGGATATCTGTACCAAATTGGAAGTATGCTGTTAGGACCGCAATACAGCCGAAGCTGCCTTCTATTGTAGCCCCCGCTAGGTGGGGAGTGCAGAGTGATTCTATCTGTGTTACTACTAAGTCTGGATTGCGGACGATGATAGCAGCGAGGCACAATTGGTTTGTCGTCTGGATTTTCGTGAAAGCCAGGGGGTAACCAGAGACCCTTCCACGGACGCAGTATGGTTCCTGAAGGAGAAGAATGTCTAGATTCAACTCGTCCATTAGGGGATGAAGCTGTGTTGCCACTGAGATGGATTTTTGGCCATTGATTTGAGCTATACGAAGTCTGGGAGAGGGGGGGTTGAGCATCCTATTTTCCATAGTTAGTCTTATTGCGTACTATATCTGCTGCTCTTCTATATGCAAGGCACGCTCCATCCCGCACAGAGTGATCGTAGGGTTTGTTAATTGCTTTGCAATTTGAGCATTTAGGAGGTGAGGCTTTGTTGGGACAGTCCTTGTAGAGATGCCCTGCCTCAGCACAATGCCCACATATTGGTTGTTTTTTAAGACACTTAGCAGAGGTGTGCCCATAACCAAGACATTTGTAGCATTTCAGGACTGGTACAAAATCTCTGAATCTGTGGGATGACCAGCCCAGAAAAATTCTATCCTGGCTGTGTAGGAATCTCCTTATCCTGGGGGACACTTCTATAACCCAATTAAGTCGACCGCGAGTCCGTGCATTGGTGGAAAATTGAATTTTCATCTCCTTAATGGCTTCTTCTTTGCTCATGGATTCAAAGAGATTTCTATTATATACTTCCTCCAGTAGGTCAACTTTCTGGATTGAGCCATCTACATCAAACACAATTAAACTTGGTCCCCTGAGTTTAGGGGTTTCAAAGGTAAGAGTTAGATCTTCAGCTGTGCCGCAAGACTTGATCTGTTCTAGATCTGACTTAGTGGCTGCTTCCAATATTATCCCTTTGTCGCGAATTTTGCGAATGTTTTTGATTTGGAGATTGTCTAATTTTGGTTTTATCTTCTTTAGGACGGTGTCCTTCACTCCATCGCTATCTGGGATGTCGCACCCTTCTCTAGCTTTTATAATCAGCATATGCTTGTTCTGTGTGGTGGGGATCTGAGGTAGTTTGAGCATGGCAGCATAAGACAACTGATGCCGAGTATCTTCATCAGAAGCTTGGTTGGAAGGTAGCCCGGTATTCAGAGCTGATATAGTTGGATTTTGAGTTACTTTAGACAGAGTTTTATTAGTTTGTTGGAGTTGGGCATTGGTGGCCTTCAGCTGTTCATTTTCTATAATGACCTCATATAACTTCTTCTCTAAAGAGCCCCAGCAGCGCGAAATTTGTAATGATACGGCCCTGGTGACGTTGCTGTTTTTGCTACTGAGACAGTATTCCATTTTGCGCCTCAGTTTGTGTATAATTTTCAGGTTGGCAAAATCTTTGCTGAATAAATTCGGCATTTCATTCCATTCCTCTTCATCCTCCCATTGTTTAGGGGGGAGTGAACCAGATGCGTCTGGTCTTTTGAGAACCTTTTTCTTGAGGGTAGGAAGTCTCTTCGTGGATGCTGCGGGATCACAATCGCTGTTCACCCCATTACAATCAGCATCGTCGCCGCCGGGAGAGTTGCCCGCGGCAGGTATGCCGTGTTCATTTGCCGCGGAAGCCTGTTGTTTCGCGGTCCGAATTTTGTTTTTAGTCATCGCGATCGAGGAGGGAACCCCCTCCGAGTTTTCTTCCCCCGAGGACTGGTGCGCTTGCCTGCAGGAGTTGTAGGAAGAACAATAACTTTTAAGTCAATTGGGTTAACTACAGGTGGTCGCGGGCGGGCAACCACTGCCGAAGGCAATATAGCGCGACCAAAAAGCTACCTTCACACCAGTGACCTTCAGCCGGTCAAGACAATGGCAGTAGTTTGCTTCGGCTTTAACAAAATTGTTCAAACACAAATTAAAATTAAAAGTTACTTATCTGCTATAAGTCCAGTGCCTCCATGACCCGTATGATTGGAAAGCATTTGGCGTCCACTATAAGATGATATCTATCATATTGGGTAATAATCTAGATTTTTTACTAAATTTAAGTTACTTTAGAGAGCACAATTTACCATCAACTTGTACTACCGGCCACCTGGCGGTCTATCCCTCACTTGGGGCATGTATTTATATGTATGTATGTATTTATTTGTCTTGGGCGGCACCTGGAACGTTAGTTCATCTCCGCCTCGTTAACTTATACAAATATACAAAGATTAAATACTGTACAAAAGAAAACCTCAACAGATTGAGGTAAACACAGATAATTTCAAAGTAAACAATGAAAGTAATCTTATGCATATTAACATAAAAAAAAAAAAAAAAACAAGTTCAAAGAAAATAATTAAGGATAACAGTACCCATTCAACCGACAAAACTTTGCACAAGCCCAGAAGTCTTAAACAAACCTTAAAAACAGTTGAGGTTAAATCCAGTAAGTCCTGCAGTCATTAGTAGCATAGTCACAGTTAATCACCAATAACAAAGTCACAGTCAGTTAACAGCCATCCGAACAAAGGAGCACAGGAATTTTCACAGGAATCAAATTGAGTTTCAGTTGTAGGACACTTGTAGAGTTTCAAAAAAAAAAAAAAAAAAAAAAAACACAACACACACACACAGAGCACAAGTCCAGAGCGGTAGATCTTGTTGAGAAAATGGACGTCATTGCAGTGAAGGTGAAGAGTCTTGAGCTGAATTTGAAACATTCGCATGTGTAGTCATTGCAGAAAGAATTGCGAGCCTTTTATTGAAGGTTGCCTTAGCAAAATCCTGAAGAGCGCGGTAACTCGTGGCATTTGATACAAAATTAGGTTCCAATCCTGATGAAAAGTTGGGAATTGCATTCTGCAGAATTACTCGAAATTCATTGTATGAGGGACAAGAGTACAACACGTGCTGCCAATCTTCCACACCGCCACAATGGCAGAGTTCCGTAGGAGACAAGCGAAATTTAAGCAATTTCTTATTTAATGATCCGTGTCCTGATATCAAATAGGAGGTAAACAAGTCAAGGCTAAACCAGACTGTAGATTTTTTATCCGTAAGAGAGTCAACTTCAGGAAAAAACTTATGCGTTACACTGCCCAGTGTTGTGTCATCCCACCTACCCTGCCACAAGTTTATCAACTCTTGCCAAATTCTTTGTCGTTCGGCTTTAACATCGACTTGAGTGTTAATAGAAATACCAAGGATCTCAGTGGGAATCTGACGTTTCAGGCGATAACATAAGCCTCTAAAAATTACGTAGAGATCGAGTGGTAACGTCCCGGCTAAAACCTGTAAAGCAGGTGTTGAAACTGTTCGACAAATCTTCAAAATACAAAGTAACATTGTACGCTGGATTGTCATCAATTTTGATTGAAATTGTACAGTCCGCACCCTATGGAACCAAGCGCCAGCAGCATAGGTAACCATAGGGAGAAACACAGAGTTATAGTAGATTCTTAAACATCTTCTAGAAAGACCCCACTCAGTTCTAGAAACTCTGACAAGAGCGCCGGTGAAATTTCTGATCTTAATTCGCAGATTGGATAAATGAGGGAGAAAGTTTAACTTGCTGTCAATAGTTATTCCCAAAAGTTTAATTTCCGTTATTAGAGGTATTTGTATATCGTTTATTTTAACTCTTGGTGGTCGACGAACATCCAGTTTAGAGCCAAGGATCATAATTTTTGTCTTGGTAGAACTAATTTTTAACTTATTTTCAACTGTCCATTGTTGAAGATCAGATAGAACTTTCTCAGCGGATATTTCAATATAAGACCTTGAATTTCCACCAACAAGGACTGTCAAATCATCCGCATATGCCATGATCTTCACGTTGTCAAAAGTTCGGGTAATCCAACCTTGCAGGACAAAGTTCCAGAAAAGTGGTCCCAAAATGGAGCCTTGAGGACACCCTCGATAGACCTGACGCAAAATTTGTCTGTACTTAGATCTGGCGGTGATAAATCTGTTAGAGAAATAGCTCTTAATTAGAAGATAAAGTTGCTGGGAACATTCGGCATGACGTAAACGTTCGAGGGCACTGTCCCACCAAAGGGAATCAAAAGCACCCTCGAAGTCAATAAAGATAGCAAGAGTATACTTGAAACTGAAGTGTTCAATAGAAGAAATGAAGTCTACAAGGGCGTCCTCGCAGGACCTTCCAGGAGTGAATCCGTATTGATTAGGCGCAATTAATCCCCGTTCCAATAACAAGTTGTTTAATCGCAGGGCAATTAAACGTTCTAATAGCTTATCAAGGTTGGCCAATAAAGCTATAGGCCGATAAGACCTCGGTTCCTGAGGGGGCTTGTCAGGTTTCCTAATCAGCTTGATAAGGGCTGTCTTCCACAGATCTGGGAAAGTCCCAGCATCTAAACATTTGTTGAAAAGTTGTAGAAGTATACTGGGCTTAATCTTGGCGAGCCGTACTATAAAGGTACTCTCCAGCATGTCCATCCCTGGGCATTTCTTAACTTTCACTTGTTTGACAGCTGTGTCCAACTCGATGGCACTAAAAGCCTCAGTCTTAATTGAAGAAACGTACAGAGAGTTGGCAGAACGAATATTAGTGTGAAAATCAGAGTCGGAGCTCACATTGTCCTGAAGAAAAAGATTATCTAGAATAATATTTACAGAATCCGTCCAGTTAGTGGTCTCCAGACCATTGTATATGATCGATCCATACACTTCTTGTGTAAATAATTTATTTCTTACAATTTTATAAAGTAGCCCCCACGGGTCCGCATTACCAGAGTTGTGCACAAATTCTGTCCAAGTTTGCTTCTTCCTGGTAGCAATTGCCTTCACATAACGTTTCTTGAGATCAACGTAATTATTATAAAAGATGCGAACATCAGCCTGAGATAAATGACGATTGCGCTGATAGGTGCGTCGAGCGTGGTGGACCTGTTTCCGAAGCAAAGATAATTCTGACGACCACCAGGAACAAGTTCTGGAATTGACGCGTTTTTTCCTTGATGATTTATATGATGCATTAATCAAAATTTTTTGAATCTGTGTCGCAGCTTCAGACACAGACATGGCGTCAAAATGAGAGTTAGTCAGTTTGGAGAAATCAGCATTTACAGAATGTTCAAATATGTCCCAATTAATGTTATTAATTGAGAAGCGAACGTACTCAGGCACACAGATACTCGAACCTGAGGGAGGAGAAGGTATGGAGACCGAGAAAGAAATTGCTCGATGGTCACTTGTTGTCCAGTTAGGTTGTACAGTCCAATCGTTGATAGCTAGATTACAGAAGGAATTTGAGAAGGTGATATCAATATTTGATTCTCCGGAGAAGCTGGAGAACGTAGTGAACTGTTGAGGTCTGTTAAAAATCTTCATATTATTATTAATAATAAATTCTTCCAGTAATTGCCCTCGAGCATCAGAGCGTGCACTAAACCAAAACTTAGACTTGGCGTTTACATCCGCTGAAATAAGGACATTATGAGGACCCAGAAAATTCAATGTGGATTCTAAATAATTTAATGAGTTATTTAAGTCTTCAGATGGAGGGCAGTATATTGAGGCACTTGGGGCATACCTCAGAGAGGAGTTTTATCAGCTTTGCTGTTTGCTGCCGCCCTGGAGCCTTTTCTGACGCGGAATCAGAATTTTGTTTCCTACGCCGATGATATAAAATATTTTGTTGTCTCTAACGAAGGATCTCTGGTGTCCGACGTAAATTTCCCTGCCAACGCTAAGCTGTATGAACTGAAGACATACCTTAGCAAAATCGGTTTGTGGCTAAACTCAGACAAGTCAGCACAACTGACTTGTAATAAGAAGATATAAAATGAAATCAAATTATCTATTAATGGAGCACAGATTAAGAAAGTGAACTCATACACCGACTTAGGAGTGACGTGGGACGAGGGCCTTACCTTCCAAAGGCACTTTCAGAACACGAGAACAAAAACTCTTGCTGCCGTGTGGGCTGTAAGACAAGAAATAACTGGGATTCGAAACCAGCAGCTAGTGACCCAATATATCCAAAGATGTATCGTTCCTGTATCCTCATATGTATCAACAATTTGGTCCTCTGCTCCAAATACTTATATCAGGAAATTTCTCAGCCTGGAATACTGGTTAAATAGGATTGCCGGGAAGACCTTCACAATTTCGAAATCCATACTGTACGCAAACTTGAACACAGCTCCGTGGATTCATATGATCACAATACGTAACATATGCACTCTGGCACAACTTCAAAAGTTCCGCCTTGGAGTCCGCTTCCACAACCCTCATAGTCTCCAAAGTGCTCTCAATAACACGGACGGATTAAGGCGGATGTTTCCTGGCAATACTCTGGAGCTGTTTAGAGACCTCAAAATAGACCCGGACAGGTACTGCCATGAGAAACTTACAGGAAGCTCATTGCAACGGATCTGTATACGAAACTACAAATATGATGAAGAACGTAATTCAAGAAAGACTTAAGTGCCCTAGAACTCATAAAATTCTTAAATAAACGATATATTATATTTCCAAAAGACTCTTTCATAGGACTGGGGGTATTCCTTAAGAATGACAATGAGGACCAATTCATAGTGTAAATGACGATGTCATTTTTCTATGTATATATATTGTTTTGTAATTTTTCTATGAATGCATGATTTCTGTACGAATGTAATTTTTCCGCTATGTTTATATATCTTATGTATTTGCTGATATTTTATCCTATGTTACACTCTAATAAGTTTAGTTGGATGTATGTATGCGCCACCCTACTAGATAATTTCTGTACGGAGTGTTTGTTGAATAAACTGATGATAATAATAATAATAATAATAATAATAATAATAAAAATGATGTAATAACGCGTGTCACATTAATTTTATAAATACCTGGTATAAATCATTTAGGGAAAAATAATTAAGTTTACTTCAGTTGTTAGCTACCATTGTTAATATATTAGGTACTATATCTAATAGCGATTGATGTTACTAATTTTTTTATCGTTAATAGCTTACTAACTAGTGCAAATAGTAAACGATTACTTTTTCTTAAGAGTATTCCACTCGATTTGTTCATGAAGTTTTCATTGTTTTCTAGGTGTTTTTTCACGACTCCTTGAAGTCCATTCATGAACACCTAGACCCGAAAATTCTTCCCTCAGAATTTGGTGGACATCTGGGACCTCGAAAGGAACTCTCAGTGTATAACAAGCTGGTAGAGTGGGGATATCCAAAGTACATCTAGAACTTCCAATATGAGTATTGGACAATCACTGAAAATTGTTTGTCTCTGCGAAAAGACTTTTCGTCCTGAAAAAAAAAACAAAAAAAACTCTTCATATCCATTTAAGTAGGTGATGTTAAGTTGCGTAGGGCATTACTAGTGATGACTGAGTCATTCAAAGAAAGAATTGAAAGAGTTGTTGCTGTCGTTGTAAGCTTTTAGGAGCTTTAGCGACTGAGGCCATATTGATCCATATATACTGCCTAAATTGGGTGTGTTCTGAGGTCGATTTTCTGTTTTCTGGACGAAAAACCCGAGTTGCCCTCGCTTGAGATGGACTAACACAGTCACGTCATCGACAAGACTCGAATTCAGGTGTTTTCCATCCGGTATTGGTAGCACCAACTATGCTAACCACGAGGGTTGAGAGAGAGAGAGAGAAAAAAGTTTGACTAGAGGTAAATAAAACTGGTGGTCAACTGTCATACTAGGACCACAAGAGAATCAACTCATCTGCCCGTGTGTATCATTTCCATAAATTGCATGTTCTCTCTTTGATTTTCCTGACTAAAAACCTAGCTTTCCGGGGAAAGACCGGAACTTTGCTGTCCACGCCGCAGACTATCAAACTCAGCAACGTAGTGAAAACAGTCAAAGAAATTCTTTTCCTCATTGGCAATGATTTGAACCATGGCTTTTTTAACCAATGCATATAGGATGGTGATTAAAATCAATGTGCTGCTGGTGCAGACTTCGAATTTAGGATTAGGAAAGGTTACCTCTCTTAGGCACAACGGCATGAACCTAGAGACCCGTCAGCAACTCGAGTATCTAGTGACCTGAAACGTGACGCAGTCCCGATTGGGGGATCCCAAAACAGAATAGTCAAGCGCATTCCACTCGGATTCAACATTTTATTTTTTTAGGAGAGCTCATTATTAGTGAAATGGTACAATTTGTTTTTTATAATAAAGATAGGTGAACTAGAACCAGGAGGTAGCAGTTGATGGACGGAAAATAACATGCGATGATATTACCAAGAGATTGTCTAATTTCAAGGGGGTAAAGATAGCAATATTATTTATTGCCTGGTTTTAAGGGGCTAATTCTAGGCGTACAGAAACTGACAACCTAATAGGTCAGTATAGGAAAATGCCGGGAAAAAAAAATACATGGTTAGAGTAAGGTGTGTGCGTTTCTTAAATATCAAAGCTACGAAGTGTGTAAATCGAGTGTATTCTGTACTCGATTTGCTGTTTGAGGACGAAAATTAGGAAAGCAAATGAGGGAGATAGAGAGTGACAGAAAGCAGATAATAAAATATGCATAATAATACATAAATAATTACAAAATCGACAAATAAGGATGTTGCCACACAACTTAAAAAAAAAAATCTGCCTCTCTCTTCAGGCGTCAACGGTCAGGACTGTTGACGCCTGAAGCAAAATAGTGTCTTCATTTCTGATGTAAAACACAAGCCAAAAGGTAGAAACATAAACATAAATAAAAATAAGAATAAATTATTTTGTTACTAAAATAAATGAACAGTAAAATAAAAATTTTGCAAACAAAATAAAAATTACAAGAATATAAAGTGGATTTTAGTAAAATGGCTTGGTAACTTTTACAGTTGACTCTGCGAAGACGGGAAATTATAATTGGAAGTGATAACAGAAATTTCTGGAGACATAGAGCTAATTAATCTATTAGAAGTTAAAGCAGATATTCTAAAACAGTAAATAGTGAGTAGCCGTAAAAGAGAGCAAGAGACTTGAGATAACACTTAGGCAAAATTACAAGCAACATCTCGCAGAAAAATTAAATAAAAAATAGTGGCACCTGCAAATAAACTTTCAACATGAAGCTAGAAATTTATAAGAGTAAAAAACGCGTTTAATGAAGATAAAAATGGAAAAAAAATAACTGACATTGTGGAGATACGTGAGCGCAAAACAATTCAAAAATAAAACTGAAAAAAACGCCCCCTAATGAAGTCTAAATATAAAGTTAAACAACAGCGGCACCTAGTGATACAATTTTCAATATTATAAAAAGGGGATAATGTTTTTATCTCTTGTTCTTTTATTTTCCTAATCTCCTCAATCTCTTAATTCTATATCTTCTTTATCTGATTTGATCTAATTTAACGAAAAGCAAATCGCTCTTCCGTGAAACTTGAAGGATGCAATGCAACATCAGATCACCTGCGCGGTGATCTGATTGAGGTCTATAAGGCCTTGAATGGGTTGAGCACGCTGAATTCTGATGGGATCCTCCCACTTGTTCAGAATACGAACCTACGGGGACATAAGTTCAAATTAAGAAAGGACAGATGTAGAATAGATGTGCGGAAATTTGCCTTTAGCCAGCGGGTGGTTAATTGCTGGAACAAACTTCCATCTGTCGTTGTGGAAGTTGATAGGTTAAATAAATTTAAGGAGGAACTGGACAGGCAATTGGAGGGTATGGCGTGATTTTTTTTTTTTTTTTTTTGGCTGATGCTGCATAAGCTCCTGCTTTCTTGCATCAAGTGCCACTACTACTACTACTACTACTACTACTACATCATCTTTAAAATAACTGATGGTGTTTTTCCAAAATTGTTCGCTACTGTTCCAGAAAATCCACCAACATCAACCGATTGGTTTCTTTCTATTCATCTATCATTATATAATTGAGTATTACAGCTCTGATTCATACTAGCATATTATATAATATAGTGTCGCTCAATCTGTAAATTATTGTTTCTTATACGCTGTACTTAATTACCTGTTTGTTATATGATAGAATAAAATATCTTTTACAGAAGCCTGTAATACATTTCCTTGTACCGTACTCTACTATTCTGATTATTGCTCCTGAGTTGTGTATAGTTGTATCTGTTACATAAATCTGGATATATACTCAACAGTGGGGTTCTTTTCGCATAATTTTAAATTTAGATATCACTAATTTTTACTGAACACTTCGATTCTACATTCAGCTGAGGCATTAATCTGAGCAATGTTTAACCAATCAGGTTGGCCTCAACCATACGGTTCTGCAGACCCCAATGAGTAGATTGCAATTACTAATGACCTTACAGAAATTGTCCATTTTAAAAGGCGTTATTGGAATACCAAAGATTGGTATTGTTCTAGTAGTAGGCTAATAGTAAAAAATGGACACTTCGTTGGAAATGTCCTGAAGAGATTCAATGCAGGGTGTATTTATTATAAAATTCTGTAACAAATATCTAAATATCTTAAAATTGTTATATAACTAATGTTCACAGTTGCATTTTACGTTCACCTTAGAAAATAGCCATCTTAAAGATAAAAAAGGAAACACAACACAAACTTCGTTCCTATAGACCAATTTCACTGATAGCCAATCTGGGCATGGTTTGAGAAAAGTTATTATCGTTGAGACTTAATATTTATACAAAAAGACTAAACACAAAAGGTAGTAGTACCCATGGTAATTAGTAACGTGTGTAGATTGAAGGTTGAGAATATAAAACAAGATATTTGTCGACATTAGATTTGAATTTCCAAAGAGCTTAATTATCATGAAAGACATACATAGGGAGGTTGTTCAAGAAAACAGAAGTTGAAGCGATAAATGAGGAAGAAGAAACTAGATCCTGTGAGTTTGAAGTTGGACATTAAATGGACGTTAACTGGTTGTGGCACGTATTCGGACTGGTTTGGAAGAGAAAGGGGGTATTATAGAAACCAATTCAGAAGAACAGTGCCCATGCAAGTATCAATAAGAAAGGCACGCAGCAGAAACAAAACGTCTTTAGAGAGAGAGAGAGAGAGACATTGTAAAGGGTGGGTCATTAATTAACTTGACTGTTCTATTTTGAACCAAATCTAGAAGCCTGAGAGAGAGGGTGGGGGATTGTTTAGAATAAAAGTAAGATGCGAGCGAAATAGGTAACGCAGATTTATAGATACAGAAGAAGCAATACTGGTAATTTGCATATTCCAAAAGAGAATATCATTCAGAGCATTCCCTAATAGAAATATGTGGTCTTGTGTCGAAATCTTACTGCTATCTTGTCTAGAAATCTTAGTGCATCGAGTGCCATGAAGATAAGCATAATAGCAGAAGAATCCATTTTGCGAGATAGAATGACAGGACTAGGTTTTAGCAGGATTTAAATGGAGTACCTTATCTTTCTCACACTGAATAATTACCTGGGAAACACCATTTAAGGAATTGCTGGTGGATATTCAAGAAGGCGAAGCTGTTTGTGCAGAGTTTCCCAAAAATGAGGACGAAATACAATTTTTATTATCAGCATCACTACGGAGAGGATTTCAGTTAATGGAAGAAGGTCATTAATATGCAGGAGTAAAACTGGTAGAAACCACTGAACCTTGAACACCTGCATTAGTGAATTTAAAACGGAAGACAGACAGCCATCCATCATCACCCAAAGTGATTGGTCAGAGACAAAACTGGATACGCAATTAGAAAAAAAAAACAATCGGAAATCCATTAAGATGGAAGCTTATTTAGAAGACGTTTATGCCAAATGCAGGGATTTCGTGTGTTATTCTAGCGGACCCCAGGGTTTCCCGATTAGCCGCTATTGTACACCTTGTGAAGCAGCTTGAGCCAAAGCCGACCATTTGTACGTAGCGTGTTGGCTGTGTGCGTGTAAAGGAGATCTGTGCGTGAGCGACCGTGGTAAACATGTGCTCGAAGGTGCTCCTGAAATTTAGCAGTTTTAAATGATTTTGTAAAGCTATTCAATGGTGATCTTTGGTCTACCAAGGACTAAATCAGAAAGGATCTATAGATCAGGACACGCTGCATCAGGTGGTCAGATTCAGGTAATTTTTATAATTTTTTATCGTTGTTTCCACCTCTGACAAAGAAAGTCACTCTCCCCAACTCCAGTTGTGGACAAAGTCAGCGCAACCCCCTCCCCCCATCTTTAATTGTCTCCTGCTCCCTGCTTAATGTTGGCCGCCCCAAGGCACACTTTCGAAGTGACATTAGAGTTTACTCATTTTAACGTAAAAAGGCGGAAGGTATTTTAACCTTTCACCGACCTTTTTAAGCCCACCTTGCAAAGGTGAGCTTAACAAGGTTGGGGGTTGGCGGTGTCTTTCTTTACACCTTATTTTAAATTTTGCATTTTGCTCATAACCTGTGAAAGTGCCTATAGTTTGAATCAACTTCTACTCTATCTCCACATCCTTACCCCACAGTCCGCAATCTGGCTCATGTACCATCAGAAGATTAGGTTCGTATGTGTATAATTCCTGTTTGTTAGATTCCTGAGGAATGTTGCATTATGCAAAATTCCCCTTTCAGGCTAGGCTTGTGAGTTCAGATTGACTAATTACAACTCCATTATAGACGGAATACAATTCTTTATTACACATATATATACATGATATAAAAGTTAAGGAAAATTATTCTGCACGTTATATGGTTAAACTAAACACAACATACATAATGCATTAAACAAAATGTTCAGTTATATTTTTTTTATTATTACATGCATAACAATTTCCCATCCTGGTCAGAACAAGGATACTTAAAACCACGCTCCATGCATTTGAAATGTTTGTATCTTTCTAAATATTATAACAATTTCATAATTTACTCTTTATTCCTTAATCGACCTTCTAATGCATTTCTTATACCTGCAGTAATCATAAAACATTATTTATCTTAGTAAAAACAATATATCCAGAACACCTTAGTCGCTAGTACTTACACCTAATTTTCTCTTTAATTTAACACATCTATTCTTGCTACCAACCATCTGTTCATTTCTTATTTTTTAACTTAACTACACTCCATCTATTTCTCTATCCATTACTTTATTCTGAAATAATGCTCAATTCATATACAGGGTGATTCACTACCAGTGCGACAAACTTGCAGGAGGGGTAGGGGGCACAAAGAGGAATCGGAATCACATAGCATTGCAGGGTCCGAAATGTCTTCGTCATGCGGTAGAGGACGTTGAACGGGAGGTCGCGTGAACAGCGATCCCACTGGAAGTCAGCATTTGCGAACCGGTTCCCGAGGCAGTAGGATGGACGAGTATTCAAACGTTGAACTGGCCGACATGCACCTCGCGTATGGAGCTGCGGACTGTAACGGGCGCGCCGCTCTGCGCTTGTACCAGGAACATTTCCCGCACAAGCGTGCTCCTCATCATACGATTTTCACACGTGTTCACAGAAGGTTACGTGAGACTGGTTGTTTCATGAGAGGTACCATGAATCGAGAGCGAACGCCGAGGACGTCAGACAATGAGGAGAATGTCCTACGTCTTGGAGAAGGCAATCCGCGTACGAGTACTCGAGCGATAGGCCAATGATTGGGTATTTCCCAATCAACTGTATGGATGATACTGTCAAAAAACCAAATGAGTTCATACCATCTTCAAAGAGACCCCTAGTGGACACTTTGCCCGTACGGTCGAGTAAATTAGTGCTCCGTTATTTGAGTTAAATTGAGTTAATTATTTTGCGTTTCTCGGATTAAATTCTGGTGTACTACAATCCATAAGAGAAGGTGAGTCTTTTGGTGTCTTTTTCATGGTGAACTTCTAAGGCGTTGAACAGAAATGGAGATTTTAAAATTTTCGCATCATGTCGTTTTTCTCTACGACGTGCACTATGGCGACGCCCTATAGGTTCGGCCGTTGCTCTTCAGATTCTAATTAAGTATAAATTAGAGGTGCTTCAGAGGAAATAACTATAACCATTTTAAATCTTCTAATAGAACTGCAATGCCTTTTTAAATTATGTATCCTCTGAGTTTATCATTTTGTACTCGTCCAGTTTTTTTTTTTTTTTTCCCGGGAGCTGCTAACTGCTTAGAATATACAACCACGTGAACGCGGCCATTCCTTCTTCCCTAGTTGAAGAACAAAGGGGTTAGTCTGCGGTGCTTCTGTCACGTGACTCAGTTCCCATTGGCTGGCAGTTCGGAGGTTGAAGTAGCGTTGGATAAATTATTTTAGTAATCAAACTGAACTCAATCTAATGATGATATCACAATATGGAATTAATAGTTGATTTTTATTAATATTGTATTATTGGCATCTATTAATAATGATTTATGATCTTTAATCGGGTGCTAATTAGTGCTAGTTTATACTGACGTCATACTCCACTGAACTCGTATTACAGTGACGTGTCTTCTAACAGAATACTGAATTAACTATGGTAGATTATGACGCCCCCTTCTGAAAGTAATTGGAACTAATAAATACCAGAAGTAAATCTTTAGCCTAAAATAAATTATCTGGAAACCGATACTAAAATTGGTAGACTGCGCTACCTTATCGGATTTTCATCCAAACCAGCACAAACACAACGTATGAGTTCTCGAGAAGAGTCCAGCTCCTCAGCTCCAGAGGATGTTCCTCAGGATGCGGGAGATGAGGCTGAGGCTTCGGGCCCCCTCCTCCCTAGGGCGCCAGTAACAACTGCTTCCAGGAAGAAGAAAAAGAAAACTAAAAAGAAATCCAAGTACCGGGAGCCTCGCTCTCCCCCTCTGCTTCCCCTTGATGATAACAGTAAGTCTCCTTGTGCCGAGCCCCCAGATTCCGACCCAGACCCGCTGATGTCATCAAAATTAGAATTTAGCATGTCGACACCAGTTGCCAATTCAACTACTAAAAATCCAGCTTCAGATTCTTCTCATCCACAAGCCTCACCACCACTTCTGAAACTGGCCACTAAGGCTTCTTCTGCATCTCCAGCAGCCTTCCAACTTGCTGCAGTTCAACCGATATTGCCAACCCCAAAAGCAGCTTCCGCATTACTCTTAGCAAGCGATGCTACCCCAGTTCCTGTAGTAACTAGCAATACAGCCTCTACTGCCCAACAAAGCTATTCAGCTGCAGCCACTCCTGCTACTCTAACTGCGGCTGCTCTGACACAATCGGCCCTCGATCAAACTATAGCGGCTGGAATTCAAACCTCCAGCAAGCTGGCAATTCCATCTACATTAGTCCCAACTCTGACTGTCAACACTGATAATACTTCATCTCTATCCCTGCATCAGGTAGTAGCAATGCTACACAAAAAACTGGTTGCGTTCCTAAACCAAGACTCCAATAGGATTACAAAGTCAGCTAGCAATACGGTACAAGAGCTTTGGAATAATTTGGAGACTATCTCCACAGCTCTCCTTATAGACAATGAGAAACTAAAAGCAGTTAATGCTGAACTCAAGTCCAAAATCCAGCTATTAGAAAAAGTGGTTGATACAGTCTCCAAGTTCTCACCAAATCTCTCAGAGAGTTCTGAACAAGACACGAGTCCTCCTTTGGAAATTCCGCTGGCACGCGCCTATGCTGCTGCAGTGAAAACACAGCCCTCCGGAACCAGACCAGAACCAACCTCCAACCTACGGATAAATAGATCAGAAACGCAGAGCCCACAACATGTCCTACTACTGAGAGCCACTGAAGATTCTGAGTTAAAAACAAGTAGCGCGGTAAAGGACCTTGTTCAAAACACCCTGAAGAATGAATTTAAATCAATCAAAATCAAGTCACTGCGCCCTGTAAGGAACAGAGGAGTTATTATTGAAACTGCCTCAAAACAGGACCTGGAAAACATCTGTACAGCGAGTTCATTTCAAACTGCTGGGGTTACAGCTGGGCCTCCAAAGATGAGTAACCCATCAGTGATCATCTATACTATCCCCAATTCAATGACCAACGACGAGTTGGCAGAAGACATGTACCACAAAAACCTGGTGGACTATGGAGTCACCTTGGATGAAATAAAGAAAGGAGTAACATTCAGATTCTCCACAAGTGCGAAAGGCAGCTCTACTGCCCATAGAGTCATAACACTAGACCCCTATCTTTACAAAAAAGTTATATCGCTCAACAGAATTTTTCTGGGCTGTAGTTCCCACAAGTTCAGGCCATTCACTGTGGTAACCAAGTGCTTCCTTTGCCTGGGCTATGGGCACACTTCTGTCCACTGCACCCACACTTCTCCAACGTGCGGACACTGTGCCCGAAGCGGACACGTTCATGCTGAATGTCCGTACCGAGACGAACTTCCAAGCTGCATCAACTGCAAACGGAGAAGGAAAGACCATCAACATTCAGTTAGAGAGGTAAATTGCCCAGAGTATCAACGAGCCCTAGAAACTGCACGGCAAAGGACCACTAATGGATAAGAACCTAATTTCTCAACAACAGCTTACCAGACCTACCCCGGCAGCATCCTCAGCAGCCAGTAATAGTCAGAACTCCAGCCAAATTAAATTACGCATCATGCAGATAAACGCTCACCATTCCCGCACAGTTGCGGATGAAATAAGACAGGCAGCCGAGACTCACCAAATCGACATAATTGCAATACAGGAGCCATACACCATCAAAGTCCCAGCAGAAAACACACACAAGATAGTGGGCTATTCAATGCAGACAAGACTCATACAGCCAGCTAGCACTGACCCTAAGACCTGCATAGTTGTACTCAATAAGCAAATTGATGTCCTTATAATTCACGGGCTCTGCACAAAGTTTGCTACTTGCATCCAGGTTAGGTTCTTTTCAATCACACTATATATCATCTCCCTCTACTGTCCGCCTTCCAGGGATATAGATGACTTCCTAAGATATATTGAGTTTGCCATTGACCTTCTTAACTCTAACAGTATACTAATAACAGCAGACGTTAATGCCAAATCCCCATTGTGGTTCTCAACTTCCTTGGATGCACGTGGGCGACTTCTAGAGGAATTAATTCTGAACAGAAATTTAACCATCCATAACCTACCCAACAATCTTCCGACATATTGTAGCACCACTGGACAATCTAATATTGATGTCACACTAACCACCAATGACTTACGGACATGCGTCTGGGATTGGGTCACAATACCGGACTGGACGATAAGTGACCATCGGGTCATCTATTTTCACATTGGGACCAGGCGCCTGCCGACATCTACTAAGCAAAGAGTGACAGAATTAGTAAGGTTTTCCCTAAGAACAGTCGACTGGGATGCCTTCGACTTCTCCATCAATAGAGACTTTCCAACACATGACCCTCTCCAATATGAAGAAGCAACACCAGAAGAATACAGTGAAGTAATACAAACAGCAATTACCAGAGCTTCGTATAGAGCAACAAGGAAGAAAGTCCCATGCAACAGACCTTGTGCATGGTGGAACACGGAACTTATGACACTAAGGAGGGAAGTCCACCGCGCACGAAAGCAGTATCAGAACCGACGAAACTGGCCAGCAGCAGACGTCGAAAGGCTACACAGGGAGTACTTGAATAAAAAGAATACATACACCAAGGCAATAGCAACTAGAAAGCGAGAAACCTGGGCTACATTCGTCCTAGAATCTGGAAATTCAAACCCCTGGGGGTTACTGTATAAAATCACACGGGGAAAAACTTTCACAACAGATATCTCTGGCACTGTCCAGGCTGATCAAAATGAAACCACTAACTGGACTGACTCTGTCAGTGCCATCATAAATAAGCTCTTCCCAGACGACAACCCTCAGAATGACTTGCCGGAACACAAAAGTATCCGGAAGAAGAATGCCGAATATATAACACAGAACCAAGCTGAACCCTTCACCGGTCTGGAATTGAATCAGGTCCTCAAAAAAGTAAATACGAAAAAGTGCCCGGGACTGGATTTAATTGAATATGCCTTCATCATTAGATTTCACAAATTAAAGCCAGAACATCTTCTATTATTGTACAATAAATGCCTCCAAAAATCAAAGTTCCCCCAGCCCTGGAAGGTTGCACTTCTCCGCCTAATACCAAAACCAAATAAACCAATAACAAACCCTCGTTCATACAGACCAATTGCCCTGCTGGCAAACCTGGGCAAGACCTTGGAAAGACTAATGGCCATCCGAATCACGAATCTCTTTCTCTCCAAAGGTATGATTTCACCAGCCCAATATGGATTCACCCAGGGCAGATCATGTGAAGATGCCCTCTCTGATTTGATCCTGCATCTGGAAACTTCGCAATCCAAATATGAACTCGCTCTGTTTATTGACTTCGAGGGGGCCTTCGATAATGTATGGTGGGAAAGTGCACTGGAACGTCTTCGCACAGCAGAATGTCCAAACAATCTTTACTGGCTGTTCAGAAGCTACTTCTCACAACGTACAATAGTAGTTAAGTCAAAATATCACCAAGTCCTTAAACCCATCCACCGTGGGTGTCCCCAGGGCTCTGTCCTGGGGCCCTTGGTGTGGAATATGGTGCTCCAGAGCTGGCTCAGTAACAGTTTTGAAAAAACGAAAATCATAGCGTTTGCCGACGACCTCACCATCGTGGTCGCTGGTCATTCCAGAGCAGCCCTCGAATCCACAGCACAGCGAGTACTCAACCATCTCTCTACCTGGACAACAATCAACAAATTGCAAATCAACCCTGCCAAAACTAAGATGATGGTGTTTAAAAACCGACTCGACTTACGAAGGCCTCCCCAGGTCAAAATCAACGGAACCCAGCTAACCTTCGTAGAACAGACAAAAGTCCTGGGAGTAGTAATAGACAACCGTCTGTCTTTCTTCCCCCATCTACAGCATCTGAGTTCCAAGACCAAAAAGTTCTCCGCCGCAATTATACGGATCTCAAGAAGTGAGTGGGGACTATCAAAACGAACCCTTCTTCTTTATTATAAAGCTGTCTTTCTCCCAATAGTAACCTATGCTGCCGGGGTCTGGTTTCACAGAGTTCCCATCATTAAGATGAAAGAAAAGCTAAACTCTATACAAAGAGCTATGTTACTGGCGACCCATCGAATCTGCCGTACAGTCTCTACAGCAGCTCTCCAAGTTATAGCAGGCACCCTCCCTCTCGATCTTTACACAATCTACAAGGGGCTCTGCTATCGAATTAAAAAAGGTATTCCGGCAACGATCCTGGATATAGAACTCTCACTAACTACAGATATAAAGCAGGAGAAATCTCGATGTCTCAATAAACTCTTCAATGTATGGCAGACCAGATGGGATTCTTCTACTGTAGGGGTTGTAACTCGCAGTTTTCTTCCGGAGGTAACCTTCGCAACCACTAAAAATAACGCCCGATGGTTCTCCCTCAGCCTCGAATCATCCTTTCTCATTACCGGACACGGTTCTCTAAATGAGAAACTGCATACACTGGGACTCATCGACACTCCCTACTGCTTTTGCGGACAAAGTGAAAGTTGGAAACACTTGCTTCTGGAGTGCGTACATTACAACGATATCAGAAACCGTCTCCAGAATAAGATCCAGGACTTCCCACCAGCAGATCTGCATCAACTGATATGTACCCAAAACAACCTCGAAGCCTTCCAGACCTTTGCAGCTGAGGTATTTGCCTGGAGGAGGACACTGATCGTCAATCACCGACGTGGAAATGCCGATCATTAACAATTTCACTGCCAACTGAAAGTCACCCCTTCTACTGACTATTTTTTTTTTTTTTTTTTTTTCTAACCTCCGTTCTGCATTGTTTCCGGGTCCTGCCCTGGAACTAGGAGCAGCTTTGGCTCACCTTTTCTTCTTTCCCACTCTGTGCAGGATAGATAACCATTCTCCCATTTTTTTTTTTTTTTTTCATTTCATTCTCTCTCTGCTGGCATCCGATTTACATCTTTCTCTTCACTGTGGTGTGGGATTAAAATTATATATTTATTCTTTAATTATTTTTATTTTTATTTATTTTTATTTTATTATTATTTTTATTTATTCTTTTTTATTTTTCCTCAAACCTGCATTCTGCACTGTTTCCGGGTCCTGCCCTGGAACTAGGAGCAGCCTTGTCTCACCTTTTCTTCTTTCTCCCTCTGTGCAGGATAGATAACCACTCTCACATTTTTTTTTTTTTTTTTTTTTTCTCTTACTCTCTCTCTGCTGGCACCCCGACTTACATCTTCCTCTTCACTGTGGGATTAAAATTATTTAATTATTCTGTAATTATTATTATTATTAGTATTTTTTTTTTTTTTTCATTTACTTAGCTTCATTTTTTTTTTTTTTTTTTTTTTTTTTTTTTACTCGTGCTCTGTTCTGACAACTGGGATGTGGACTATCATTGGTGCCAGACAGCTCTCCCTTTTTTTTTTTTTTTTTTTCATCACAGGGAATTTATTTTATTTTTCTTATTTTATTTAATTATTTATTTTCTTATTTTTTTTTTTTTATTTTTTTTTTTTATTTATTTATTTATTTATTATTATTTTTTTATTTTATTTATTATTTTTTTATTTTTTATTATTATTATTATTTATTTATTTATTTATTTTTTTTTTTTTTTGCACCACGGGAAATACATTGTTTCTGTTTTTAGTTTAATTTTTATTTTATTTATTTATTTATTATTTTTTTTTCCCTCTCTGGAGTGGGCCCCCAGAGAAATCTGGCCCACCTTTTGGCAACATCAGGTGGTTCAGAGTCTCGTATCGAGACAGTACGTGCTCCATTGGGACTGGCCCACCTTCCCGTGGTGTGGACGAGTACCCAGAATCATCTGTCCAGGTGACTGATGCTTCTGGGTAGCCAAGCGGTCAGAACATAACAACAGAACACACACATAATACACACAAACCGACGTCACACACATCTGGCCCATTTGTAGTGATACTGTTCTTCACAGAGATACGAGGCGGAGTTGAACTCACGTTCTAGGAGCCGCCCTTTACAAAAACACATGTCCACATGTCCACATACCATCTTCAATGCATCCAATCATTAGAGCCTGCGGATTATCCACTCCGGAGGAATTTTGCTTCTTGGTTTCTTCAACAGAAATGGTTCACAAATGCTGACTTCCAGCGGGATCGCTGTTCACGCGACGTCCCGTTCACCATCCTCTACCACATGACGAAGGCATTTCGGACCCTGCAATGCTATGTGATTCCGGTTCGTCTTTGTGCCCTCTACACCTCCTGCAAGTTTGTCGCACTCGTAGTGAATCACCCTGTATATATATCAGGATAGTTTTATCATTTGACCTTTCTCATTGAAATTTCTATTATCACTCTACAGTCTTTCCTATAACCTATCGTGTGCTTAATACAACTTAGCACTTAATTCTATACTCTAGTTAGCTGTCTTTATAAGGGACTTCCAATTCCAATTCGAATATAGGTCTCTTCCTTATCGCATTCTGTGGCTGCTACCTTCTGCTTCCTAGGGTTACTTTCTGCATTGAACTGCATCCAGACTTGAACGGCACAGATTAAAGATACAGCTCACCAAGGCTCCTACTATCAACTCACCAAGACTCCTACTATCAGCTTTCCAAGGCTGCTTCTTTCGTTCCTTATTTTCTTCCTCACTTTCTCACTTTAATGTCTTTGCTCTAGCTTCTCCATTTCGACTCCATTACTTTCTGCCAACTTCCAACAATAACTCATTTTAACTAACTCCCTTCCACTTTCTGCACTCCCCCTCACACCCTTACATTTTTGTGAGTCTTCGCCACGTTTTCTCAACTGCGTGTCTCGGTGTTGGGTCCGCTGTTGTTTTGTATATTTATCAATGATATTGATGAAGGTATATCAGGTTTAATATCGACGTTTGCAGATGATACAAAGGTTAGCAAGGTTGTTAATGACAGTAATGGCATTAACAACCTTGCCAACCTTGAAAAATGCAAAGTACTTCATATGGGTAGAAGTAATCCCAGAGAAAGGTACCAACTGTGTGGTACTACACTTAAGGGGGTAGAAAATGAGAAAGACCTGGGAGTAATTGTGCAGTCAGATATGAAGTTTTCTGAGCAATGCAGACAGGCTGCCAGGGCAGGTCATGGGGTTTTGTCAATGATATATAGGAATTTTGCTAGCAGGGAAAAGGAGGTGATTGTCCCTCTGTATAAGGCAGATTGTCCTTCTGTCAGGCCATGCTTTGAGTACTGCATACAGGTCTGGAGGCCTCATTTTAGGAAGGATGTAGATTTACTTCAGCGTGTACAGAGAAGGGCAACAAGATTGGTGAGGGAAATGAAGGGATCCTCTTACCAAGAGAGGCTTAAGTTCTGCAAATTGCAGTGGCTGGAGACTAGGCACCTGCGCGGTGATCTGATTGAGGTGTATAAGGCCTTGAATGGGTTCAGCACGCTGAATTCTGATGGGATCCTTCCACTTGTTCAGATTACGAACCTAAGGGGGCGTAAATTCAAATTAAGAAAGGACAGATGTAGAATAGATGTGCTGAAATTTGCCTTTAGCCAGCGGGTGGTTAATTGCTGGAAAAAACTTCCATCTGTCGTTGTGGAAGTTGATAGGTTAAATAAATTTGAGGAACTGGACAGGCATTTGGAGGGAATGGTGTGATTTTTTTTTGGCCGATACTGCATAATCTCCTACACTTGCTTTCTTGCATCACATGCCATTACTACTACTACTCTTCCTACTCTTTTTTCACACACTGTTTTTTGCTCTCGCTCACTTACTAACTGTAAACTTCTTTTCCGTCAATCCTAAACAAGTTCCAAAAGATTCTGTCTCCTCTCATTCACCAATCCTTCATTTTACAGTCCAGATAGTAGATACCCTAGATTTGTCCCCTTTCCCAAGGAAGGTTTAAATTTCTGTTTTTGAGTAAATCCACCTGGGGTCCTTAGTGCCGGCTCTCATTCATTTTCTCCTCTTCTTTTCTCTTTTCCATTCAAGCTATCTTCAAATATTAACTCTATATTTTAATTAGTGACGTTTTTAAATTCCTGTCGCAACCCATGCCAAACTCGAAATTTATATCTAAACTGGTGCATACTTCTGTCGATTCTCCCCCGTTATTTATCTCTACGCGGTATCCGCTTCCCTCCCTCGCATGGGTTTTCCTTTCTGCAGGTGGCTATGTCAAGACCCCCTTCTCCCGCCATCCCACCTACTTATAACGTTACAACGAACCTGACTCGTTTCGCCCCATGTTCCAATGAGCTTTATCTTAAGATTGATTTGTAAAATTGATTTCTTACAAAACCAAATGGATATGAGGCGCCACCAGAAGGAAAATTGTCACGACGATGCATCCCATGACAAGATGAATAAAAATAAAATAAAGTGAAGCTGTCACTGATCCTCTCTCTTAGAATCTATTACTCCAAAGACGCCTGGTTGTGAGTATTAAAACATTCAAAATTTTAAGAGATTCCTTGGCTAACAACCGGCAAAGGACTGCCTCAGGCCTTTAATATTTCTCACGGTTTTGTAATTTATAGCACTTTTGATAAAATAATATCCTTTAATTCGGGACACATCGGTATTGCAGAAATTTCAAGTATCTAAAATATTAAACACAGTAAGTTCTGTACCATTCGAGTTAAGCATACCTGTGCTCCATGTAACCGCCTGACACATGTCGCTGTCTTAACCTATGAATGTAAATATCACCCCCTAGCTTACTGCTGTCCAGGGGGCCGCTCTTCAGCAGAGCAATAAACAGATTTAAGAAATAAATAAATATGAGCACATCGCTACGCTACCTAAAAAGCATAACACGTTTGAGCACAGAAAACCCACCCATCCCAAAATTTCATTCCTGCTCTCGCTTAAGACGGCCGAGGATGTAAGCCAGTCCAAAAAGAAGGTATTAACATAACTTCTTGCAACACACCTGAACCAACCAAACAAACGGTTTTCTGAAATCTACAACATTACTTCTGTTGCAACCAGAGAGCAAATTTTTGTATCAAGGCTGGGGCCCACAACACAGCCTGGAAACATTAAATCCATGCATGAGGATGAGCATGGGATAACTGTGGAAGTAAAGCAAGTGAAAACACGACACCTAGCTTACTTCTCCTTTATAATCTTTTGTCCACAAGATAAAGCAATCCGCCTACAAGATGTGAGCACCTGGCCAGTAGGTACCTTAGTCAAGCCCTACAGAGACAAATGGGCCCAGCTCACTGGTTAAAAATGATGGAAGGAATCGGGCTCAATAGCAATAAAAAACTTACACCCCCAGCTGGGGATACAGAACATCACATCCGCTAGTTTGCACAAAACGTGAGGAGCATCTCAAATAAGCTCCAGACCTTACAAACGATGACAATGTACGAGGACCTGGACTTCATTTGCTTAATCGAAACTTGATTGGGAAATGGAAAACAGTTAGATCAGCTAACTGCGGCAGCAAACTACAAATGTGTAGGAACTGGAATAACAAATAGTCGAGGAGGGAGATTTATAATTTGCTTTAGAAATAAATACTAGCCAATAAGAGAACGAAAAACCAATTCAAATAATTTTGAAGGGATTTGCTTTACATTTTTAAAAGAGCAGGTGAAAATACAGTTATGCATCATATACCTCCGACCTGACCACACAAAGCAGATAAGAAATGAGCTCTATGCATGGCTCGCTGCAAATCTAAATCCATCTGCTGACACAATAATAGCGGGAGATTTTAATATGCCTCTTCGGAACGACAGGGAGGCCAAGAAAGAGCTGGATGCTACATTAGGCGCATTGCACTTAACGCAGCTTCCGATACCAGTGATAAGAGGAATGCAGCAACTTGACCTGTTGTACCATAGTTCCTTAGACATAAGGCTAACGCAAAACTTCATAAAATTTAAGTCGGACCACAGTCCCATCGAAGTAGAACTGAAGATCCATAAATACATGCAGGGTAAGCACACGAACTGGGCAAAGCAGAGTAAGTATCTTTTCTCCTTGAAGTATATTAATGCAGAATTCAATCACAAGTATCTAACTAGTTACAACTGGAATGACCTGCAAGAAAAGCCAAACAGCATTGGAAGGAGCAGCAAAAGAAATCAAAATATCTGAGAGAACAAAGAATGGTTCGCCCCATTCCTGAAAGCAAGTTTCCTCAGGAAGCAAAAACTGTATAGAAAATGGCAAATAACGGGTCATCCCGCCGATCACATTCGTTATAAGAAGGAGAGAGCACGTTCCACCAAATCAAAAAGACAGGCACACTGCAATGTTGTTCATAACAAATTAAAACAAGAAAAAATAATCACAAGCAATAGAAATAGCACAGAGAATATGATCGAATGCATTTTCAAGGAATGGGCTAATAACACTTTTGGTAACCTGCATGGACTGAATCAAATTGAGACCACTGATAATAGGTACAAAATTTTGGACCTCCTGTAACATTTAAACAAGCGAAACTATTCGCAAGACCTCCTTTAAGTGAAATACAAATCACCAAAGAGAGCGTAATGAAAGCGATCAACGATCTGCCCCATAAGGCCACTGTTGAACCAGACAAATTTCCAATGTTCATCCTGAAAATAAGTAGCCCATTTATAATAGATCTATTACCGCACATCTATCAGGAAATCATCAGGTCAGGAGCTTTCCCGCAAGCTTGGAAAAATTACATTGTAACCCCAATACTAACAATTAAAATCCCAAAACTGGCTAAGGATTACAGACCAGTTTCTGTTAGTTTCACCCTACAGAAGGTATTCGAAAAAGAACGGCATCCCACCATTAATCAACACTTCTTTAGTCATAGACCACCACATTTGCACTCAGTCATTTCTGGGAGATCGACAATAACAAACTTACTGGAAACCCTTTTTCGCGTGCAGAAAGCACTAAATGAGAAAAAACAAATTGATATTATTATTATTTTTTTTTTTTTTTTGATATCTCTGCTACCAATGACAATATCTCAATTCAAGCGCTCATTGGGATTTTAAGGAATTATTTTAATGTAAGAGGAAATTTGTTAACTATAATAAGCAGCCTGCTAGAACAAAGAAAACTTACTGCCAAAAGCTACAATCTTGCTTTACCCTCTCGCGAGGAGTGCCATGGGAGAGGTTCTTTCGGCTACCCTCTTCGCGGCCACCCTGGAGCCGTTTCTTGCACGGTACTGTAATTTTATAACATATTATGACGATGTCAAATTCTTCATCACTTCCATGAATCAGCAGAAGGTATTTGCCAAATCGCAAATAGCACAATCGGAGAATTCGAGAGCTATCTGGATTGCATCGGGCTCGGTATCAAGGCACAGAAATCTGCTCAAATGACCATAACTTACAAGCAGAAAAAAAATGACATCTCGACCTCTGTGAACGGGTCTAGTGTGGAAAAGGTGCACGCCCACATGGACCTGGGTCTTAAGTCGGAGGAGAGACTCAACTTTGCTTAACACTTCGTCCATATGAAAACAAAAATTTTCGCTGCTTTATGGGATACTAGAGAAGAACTGGTAGGAAATAGGGATCCTCAGCTAGCAACCACGATGTTCAGCATGTTCGGGAGGCAACTAGAGGGAGTAATACTCTTGATTTGATTATCAGTAGTGATTCTTCATGCATTAAGAATCTGCAGATAAATGAACCACTAGGTGGCAGTGATCACAGTGTGCTGAAGTGGGATTTACTAAAAGAGGTAACTACCATCAGGAGTAAAGGGAGGGGTTATTGCTTTCGTAAAGGCGACTGCGATGGACTGGGGCAGTATTTAAATTCTATACAGTGGGACCAACTGTTGATGTTACCAACAGCAAATTCAAAATGGGAAGCATTCAAAGAACTTATCTTGGAAACTACTAGGCTTTACATACCAACTAAGAAATATCGTTCAAGGTTTAGGCCTAAGTGGATGTCAGATGAACTAATGAGACATATGGCAGAGAAGAAAAATGCATGGGATACATAGAAATTAACACGTGACACAGAACCCTATGATAGATACAAGTTGATCTTTAACCAAGTTACAAAGGCGGGTAGGCAGACTACGAGAAATCTTTGGCAAGGGATGCAAAGAAAAACAGCAAAGAGTTCTTTACTTATGTAAACTCTAGAAGGAAGGGGATGAATCAGATTGGTCCACTTGAGATCGATGGGTCAACTGTTGATGATCCTGCTCAGGTAGCTAACAAACTAAATTAATATTTTGCATCGACATTCACACATGAGGAGTTATTCAGCGAGGGGAATGCCAGAGGTGTACTCAACTCTGACAGTAAGCTAGAGAATCTTGTAATAACTGAGAGTAAAGTGGAGGAGAAATTGTTGAATATAAATACAAGAAAGGCACCTGGGGTGGATGGAACCTATCCAGTTATATTAAAGGAGGCAGCAAAGGAAGTAAGCAAACCCTTAGCTATAATTATGAGAGCTTCCTTGGACTCAGGGGAAGTACCCATGGACTGGAGATGTGCAAATGTGACCCCAATTCACAAAGGAGGATCAAAGGGTGACACAAGTAATTATAGACCTGTTAGTTTAACTTCTGTTCCAGGAAAATTAATGGAGGCACTGGTTAAAGAAGCACTGCCGGATCATCTAGACAAGACTTCAGTTATAGCTCAGACACAGCATGGTTTTGTTAAGGGTAAGTCTTGCCTGACCAATTTGATTGGATACTATGATGCAGTCACAAAAGAACTGAATGCAGGGAATAACTTTGATATTATATACTTGGATCTTAGAAAGGCTTTTGATACTGTTGCACATGGAAGACTGCTGCACAAATTGCAGCAGTGTGGCATTGGAGTCAAATTGCTGCTATGGATAAAGGGGTGGTTGAGGGGGAGAAGACAGAGAGTGGTAATCAATGGACACTGCTCATCATGGATTATTGTTATTAGTGGAGTCCCTGAGGGTTCAGTATTTGGTCCATTATTGTTTTCTGTATTTATAAATGATATTGATGATGGTATATCAAGCTTAATGTCCATGTTTGTAGACGATACGAAGGTTGGCAGAGTTGTCAAGGACACTACTGACACTATGCTACTGCAACAGGATGTGGAAAGGCTGAGCAGATGGACTGAGAGGTGGCAAATGAAGTTTAACATTGACAAATGTAAAGTACTACAAATGGGAAACAGCAACCCCAGAGCAACGTATGAACTCTGTGGTACTACACTGACAGTGGTAGAGAATGAAAGGGACTTGGGGGTGATTCTGCAGGCAGATATGAATTTCTCTGAGCAGTGCAGACGGGCTGCAAGAGTAGCTCATGGAGTATTGTCAATGATATACAGGAATTTTTCCAGCAGGGATAAGGAGGTGATTATTCCATTGTATAAGGCAATGGTCAGGCCACACCTAGAGTATTGTATACAGGTCTGGAGGCCTCATTTCAAGAAAGATGTAGAGCTGCTGGAACGAGTACAGAGATGGGCGACAAGATTGGTGAATGGAACAAAGGGATGCTCTTACGAAGAAAGGCTTAAGTTTTGCAAATTAGTGTCTGGAGACTAGGCACCAGCGAGGTGATCTGATAGAGATGTATAAAGCCTTGAATGGTTTGAGCATGCTCAATGCTGATAGGATTCTTCCTCTTGCTCAGAATAATCACCTGAGAGGGCATAAATTCAAATTGAGGAAAGACAGGTGTAGGATAGACGTGAGGAAATTTGCCTTTAGCCAGAGGGTGGTTGGTTCGTGGAACAGACTTCCATCCCTTGTCGTGGAGGTTGATAGCCTAAATAAGTTTAAGGCTCGGCTGGACAGGTATTTCGAACGAACAGAGGGGTGAAGTGGAAGTGGTTATTTTTTATTTATTTATTTATTATTATTTTTTTTTTTTTTGGCTGATGCTGCATAAGCTTGCTTTCTTGCATCAAATGCCTCTACTAATGCCAATGCTAATTAGGGATCCTCAGCTAGCGACCAGAATCTAGTGTACAGAATAGCGACTAGTGTACAGAATAGCGACTAGTGTACAGAATCATTAATGTGTAAATACTGTATTAAATATAAACTGTGTATATAATATTTCGGTACGTGACTACATGTTCAGTATATGTAACCCATTGCCCGTAGTTTCTCGTACCCTGGCATGTAATTAGCACCCTCCTGGCACTTTGTCGTCCCGGGGTTTCATTTTGTGGAATAAACAGGTAATAATAATAATCTATGTGCAGAGAGATCCTGACCAGCTGAGAAGATGAGAAAGCAGGAAATGGACCACCCGAGAAGAAGACGATCGAGGAGTTCTGGGGAAATATCTGGGGTACTGAAATAAGACATAACAGCAGAGCACCCTGTATAGAAGTAGAACGGAAGAAAACCAAGGACATACAAGAGATGAGAGAGTGAGAGATTCGAGAAGAAATAAAACAGTCGATCAGGAACACCCACAACTGGCGAACCCCAGGTATTCATAACATCCACAACTACTGGTACAAGAACCTCAGCTGCACACACAAGCACCTAGCAGAGCAGTTCACTCTAATGATAAGGCACGCGGAGACAATCCCGAAGTTTCTCACCGAAGGAGTCACATATCTGAAGCCTAAAGACAAAGATACAAGAAACCCGGCGAAATACAGGCCAATCACCTGCCTCCCAACGATGTATAAGATTCTGACCAGCTGCATAATCAAGAAGATATCAGACCACTTAGAGAGTCAGAACATGATGGCCGAAGAGCAGAAAGTACGCAAGCAGCAATTAACCATATATGCCGCAGTTATGGAGAAAGTCTACAAATAGCACCTCAATCTACATCGATTACCGCAAGGATTTCGACTCCGTACCTCATAGCTGGCTAATAAAGACCATGAAGATCTACAAGGTCAATCCGATAGTGACAAACTTCTTGGAGCAACAATGGCGAAATGGAGTACCACCATTAAGGTCGAGAACATGACAACCAGGCCAATCCCCATTGAAGGAGGAATCTTTCAGGGAGATGCTCTGAGCCCACTGTGGTTCTGTCTAGCACTCAACATGCTATCCACTATGCTTAACGGCAGCAAGTATGGATATAACCTCAAAGAAGGAAGAAAGAACCTGTACACCCTCACCCACCTAATGTACATGGATGACATCAATCTCTATGCGGCAACAGAGAAGCAACTCCTGCAATTACTCCGGATCACCGAAGAATTCAGCAAGGACATCAGGATGGAATTTGGACTAGACAAATGCAAGACCCACACACTGCACCAGGGAAAATTAGCTGGCCGAAACTACCAGCTGCTGACTGGTAAAGAGAACGAAGCTATGACAGAAGGAGAGACCTACAAATACCTAGGGATGATGCAGGCTCATAAGTTAAAGCACAAAGAAATTAACAAGTGCCTGACCAAAAAATATCATCAGAGACACAGAAGCCTGCTGAAAGCAAAATTGAAAGAATGGAACACAGTTAAAGTCATCAACACCTATGCAGCTCCAGTGCTTCGGGGTCATAGATTGGATTAACACCGAGCTAGAAGATATCATGAGAAAGACAAGGACAATGATGGCCAAGCGCGGCCAACCCCACACGAAGTCAGCCGTGGAGAGACTAACAATAGCTCGGAAAGAGGGAGGAAGGGGGCCTGATAGACCTGATAGAGCAATAGAAAACAGCGATAGTTAACATGAAGGATTACTTAAAGAACAGCACAGTATCACTCCACCAGGCCATAAGGAAGATAGATAAGTGGTATACTCCACTCAGCCTAAGCGAGGAACCCACACCCACTCAGACGGCAGAAGAAACGAAGTCAGAAAGATGGGCAAAGAAGACACTCCATGGCAGACACTACAATGACCTCCATCAAGATCATATCGATAACATTGCTTGCTTGCAATGCATGGCTCACAAGCAGAACGCTCTTTCCCGAGACTGAAGGATTCATGCTGGCCATCCAAGACCAGGTAATCAAAACCAGAAACTATAGAAAATACATCGCAAAAGAACCCGGAATGTCAGATGATATATATCGACGATGCCACCTGGCCTCAGAAACGATCCAACACATCACCGCGGATTGGAAGGTGATCACCCAGACTGAGTACAGACACGACCAAGTAGCCAGGATAATACATCAGAAGCTAGCGAGGAAATACCAGTTGACCAAAGAAAGTGTACCATGCTACAAGTACGAATCCCAGGCAATACTAGAGACCCGATTCCACAAGCTGTACTGAGACCGCGCCATAATGACGGATAAGACCATCCCGCATAAAAGACCGGTCATAACCCATTTTGGACAAGATGGAAAAGGCTACCTACCTGATTGGCATAGCGGTGCCCAACACTAGCAATGTCCAGAAAACCCATGAGGAAAAAATTAGGAAGTACACGAACCTGAGACATGAAGTGAAGGAGATGTGGCATATGCAAGAAGTATCGACCATCCTGATCATCGTATCAACCACCGGTATGATCCCAAAAGACTACATAGCAGCCTAGCGGCAATAGGTCTCCCAGAGAGCCGACCGGGCTAGCCGAGTGGGTAAAGTACCTGCCCGGCAACCCAAAGGTCGCGGGTTCGATTCCCGCCTCGGGCTTGGATCAAAGTACTGCAAAAACCTTGGGAGGTGCAATATGGCCACAGAAGCCGATGCGCCAACAACTACCAAATCAACCAAAAAATCAATCTCCCAGAGAACACCTACAAGGATCTCCAGAAAGTCGCAATCCTGAACACCTGTAGGATAGTCAGAGATTTCTTCGACCAACAGTAAAACTAGACATTACAAAAATTTTCGAAAAAGTAATTCAGCCAACAATTGCCCAGCATTGCTTTGCACACAGGCCCGAGTACCTCCATACCGTTCTACAAAGGAGATCGACAACTACCAATCTTCTTGATACCCTCTTCAGAATTCAGCACACCCTTAACAACAAATCACAGATTGATATCATATTCCTCGACATAAAATCGGCGTATGACAGAATACACCTCCCAGCTCTTTTTACCATTCTGAAACACTACTTCGGCTTGGCGGAAACCTTACTTCAAATTTTGAAGTCTATTTTACTTCCTAGACATCTGTCTGTGACCCACAATGACTTTCAAGAAACTATTGACGTCTCAAGAGGCATCCCACAAGGAAGTGTACTGTCAGCTATACTGTTTGCAGCAGTTTTGGAGCCTTTCCTTGCTCAGAATCCGAACTTTGTTTCCTATGCCGACGATCTGAAGTTCTATGTGAGCTCAGACCATAATCATCAGATTCATGATATCAACCAGCAAGCTTCTAGGCAGATATTAAGCTTGGAAAGTTATCTTGCCACAATAGGGCTGCATCTGAGCCCTTCGAAATCAGCACAACTGACAATAACCAAGAAGAGAGCCAAAAATGATATCCAAATCTTTGTGAGTGGGGAACCGGTGCAAAAGGTGACCTCTCATACTGATCTTGGCCTCACCTGGGACGTTGGGCTCACATTTCAGCCTCACTTTGCCAGGATGAGGCAGAAGACGTACGCTGCTCTTTGGGCAGTGCGTCAAGAGCTCGTTGGTGTGCATCAGCCAGCGCTGCTTGTTCGGCACATCCTGAGGTGTATTACGCCGATTCCTCTCTACGCTTCGGAAATTTGGTCATCTGCCCCTGCCTCATACCTTCAGAAGTATCTTAGTTTAGAGTACTGGTTGCTTAGATGGATGAACTGGGTGGTAGGCCACCCCCTAACTATCTCCAGATCTATCCTACAAGCAAATCTAGGCACCACTCCTTGGAGACATATCATCATGACAAAAAATGTTCTCACGCTTGCACGGCTTATAACGAGGCGAATTGATGCTCCATCAGTATCCGCATTAATCTCTGGCCCGAGGAGGGCAAGAGGGAAGCACCCCGACTCCTGTCTCCCTCTACGTCTTACTCTGTCAAACATTGATTCCCTGAGGAACATGTTTCCAGCCAATTGTCTTCGGATCTTCAATAAATTTAGGATCCACCCTGATAGGTTCTGTGAAGACAAGCCCTACAGGAAGGAAATCCTCAAGAACTGTTACCAGATTATGAACTTATAATACTCCCCTTCTCCTGGACAGACTTTTTTTTTTTTTTTTTTTTTTAACTTGCCTATTTGTATATGGCAAAGACTTTCTGTTTTCATGTAATCATGTATATTACTGTATATTGTACATTATTGTTTATTTAACCCTGTAAAAGTCTCGGGTCGAGCACGAACGTACCCTTGTTTATTGTACATTGTGTTCCTCGCACCTTAGTCTGTATTCACACCCTTCTGGCACAGAGCCGTCCCGGGGTGACCCAAGGTTTCTTGGGAAATAAACTGATTTTAATAATAATAATAATAACCACTCTGTGTACTTGGTAGCAGTGCCCCTCACGGAGTGGAATCCCGCAATCAGGGGGAAATAATAATAATAATCAGGTGCTCACAATGCAGGGGATTATCTTGGATTTTAGTGGAAAACCTTAACCTAAACGCGTGATGTTCATGACACTCGTACATTACGTGATCCGACGTTTCTTCAGCCCTTAGTGACACAGTGGATCATCTTCAATGACTAGGGATGTTAGCTTCCCTTTAAAGGGTCCGTGGCTTGTCAGTAGAAATGTAGTATGGAGGCCTGGTAAGTACCAGGGAGGAGGGTTTTGACTGATAAAGTTCACAGAGGATATGAACGTTTTGATTATTAATCGTTTATTGGTGATGTCCCATGTCTCTTGCCAGGTCCTGTACATAATTTCAGAGATTCTCTTCCTTTCCTGTTTGGAGTTGTTATCAAGGTTAAATCTGCATGAGCATATGTACAGACTTCCCCAATGCAAAAATAATTATTGGTGCAGGTAGAAACTGTCGATCATTTGCGTGGCACAGTAAAACCCAGAAATGCCGTCGTGCTATTAATGGACAGCGCCTTGAGTAATTCCTCGCAAACAGTTAGTTCATCATCTTAAACCGATCAAACAATCGACCTTCTCCAGCACAATGTGGGAGGCTATAATAGATATTACACTGGACACCAGATCTATTGCTGACCACATTGCCTTGTGGACTGTTACCGAAGATTGGACTACGTGTGATCATAGAGCAATCACATTCAACTTGAACAGATCCATAACGAGAACAACAACACCAAGTCAAAAGCAATTTGGATATGCTGTCCACAAGGCTGACCGGCCTATGTTCCAGGAGACGAGGAGTATGACTGCCAATGCACTGAAACGGATAGATTAAATCTGGTTCAACATCGAACTATAATAACAAAACTAATCACTGACGCTGCTGACAGGGCTATCAAAAAGAAAAGACCGCTTCCAGGGGCAGTCACCTGGTGGTTCCCGGAGCTCCAACAACTCAGACATTAGATTAATACCTCCACGAAAATCTTCCAACGCGCCAGGCCCAGCTGGCCTACTGCTGAAGTGGAGCGCTTCGGGAGCAATACCGCGCAATCAGAAATCGATACACAGCTAAGATCCGAGAACGAAAACAGCATACATGGGAGCACCTGGTCACTGAGAGAAGTAACGATGATCCTTCGGGAGTGGTTTTTCGTGTGACCACGAACAAGCTACCAAGAGGTGAAGTTATCCCAGCAACCAGGAAGCCACGGCTCTATTAATAACATCTTGGATGCCATGTTTCTCGAACACCAGGAACCAACCACCCCGGAACAGTTTTCAGTTCAGTTTATGTATAACTGTCTCTGGTGGAACGCGGACTGATGTCCGTCTCCACCTATATTCATATATCCAAGTGGAACATCCAAAAAAAAAAAAAATATATATATATATATATATAAAAAAAATAAATAAATAAAAACAGTAGGCAGACCACTTATCGACCAGGAAGTAGGCAACTCACAAGCAACCACATCCCGGTGTCCGTCTACTATACTATCTATGTAAGTAACACAAAAATCCCGCACCCATCAGCAGTTGTGCAAGTCTGATGCGTCTCCCGCTTCTAAGATACCCAAACCTAGGAGCAAATAAATAAATAAATAAAATAATAATAATAAATAAATAAAAATGTATTCCCCCCAAACCGCCACCTCTTTTTATCCAGCCCGCAGGGAATAATCCCGATTCAGTAAATTCTATTGATGCCAGCACACAAAGCAAAACTAATAATAATAAAAAATAATAATAATAAAAAAAAAAACACAAAACAAAGAAAATTAAAAAAAAGTACAGTCATGCAATCGTACTAAAATCCTAATCTACACTAATCAAAATAGAGAGCTGCTTCCTTTTAAGGAATACGCTCCTACAAAATTCCTGTAATAGCTTAAAACGTTTTTCATCAATCAACCATTCTGTTTCAGTTCCCCTTTTCAATGCGGGCAAGCTAGCTCTTAATTTACTTCTAAATTCTTGATAAATTGGGCAATCGTACAAAACATGATCCCAAGTCTCGTTGAACCTACAGGAGCACAGGGGATCTGTTTCCAGACGTAGATCACATAGCTTAGAATTTAATGAGCCATATCCCGTTAGCAAATAAGACACTTCCATAGTTAGATAAAACCACTTAGTCTTCCTACCCGTATTAAAACTTACTTTTGAAATAAACGGCATAAGTTTATCAATTCCTGGAGTTTTATTAACATTCAATTTAGAGAAAACTGACCTAAGTTCAGTATTATTAAACAATTCGACATCATTATTACCAATATACTTAAAATCTATACCAATAATTTATTCGTTATTGTAGTTATAGTTGTTAACCAATCAGTAGTTTCCCCATTATCAGAAGTAACTGTACTTGTTGCATTATTTAAATTTAGTTTATTCCTGGTTAGCTTAAACAGAAGTCCCCAGGAATCAGTATTCCCAACATTAAAAACCAGATCTTGCTATGCCTTAATCTTATCATTAAAAATTGCTTTAAGATACAACCTCCTTTTAATTTTATACAAAATCCTTATACACCTCCGCCTCAAAAGCACCCCAACTTCTCAGCCTGTGATACTTTCCCCTTAGGTCAAACACCTCATGCCTTAATACTGCTAATTCAGATGACCACCAAGGTACTTTATGTGTAATGTATCTCTTATGCTTAACAGCAAAACATAAAGCATTCAGTAACATAGACTGAACATAAAAAAATCATATTCTGTCGCTGTAACATCGTTCAAAGATTGGACATTTTTTGAATCTATATTATTATGCAAACAAGACAAACTTTCTACAATTAATTGATTTAAAGTTTAGCCTAGTGTGATCTTGTAACACAGGCTTATTTAACTGACCTTTGTATGAACTCAAATAAAACAAAATTGATCTGTGATCACTATTAGTAAAGTTATCCTTAACATCCCAATAAGAAATTCTTCTATGAAAAGACTGACTAACTAAAGTGATATCAATATTAGAACTGCCATGTAAATTGTCAAATGTATGCGGCTTATTAGGCAGATTAGTATTAGTATCAGTAATGGCCTCATGGTGCAAGAAAGCCTATGGCTTATGCTGCACCAGCCAAAGAGAGAAAAAAAAAAAAATCGAATAAAACAATGATAAAAAATATAATAATAATTAATAAAAGAAAAGGAAATTAAACCTATCATCCTATGCGCTTCCCTCACCCGAAGGTACTATCCACATGACCTTTGAATTTTCCCAAACTGTCAGCCTCTACCACCCATGTAGGCAACTTATTCCAGTAATTTATAACTCGCTGGCTAAAATAAAACTTCCTGCAGTCCAATCTGAACATTTCCCACCCCGTAACTTGAATTTATGTCCCCTAGTTCTAACATCATTTATAATCTTGAAAATTTCGTCCTCATTCATTTTACTGATGCCTCTCAGAGCCTTAAACACCTCAATCAAATCTCCTCTAAGGTGTCTAGTTTCCAAACTCTGCAACCCACATATTCGAAGTCTTTCTTCATAAGGACGCCCTTTTGCCGATCTCGCCAGGCGAGTTACCCGTCTTTGCACCTTTTCAAGAAGTTTGATGTCTTTCCTTAGGTGCGGTCTCCATACTTGAACACAGTATTCCAATTGTGGTCTAACAAAAGCCTCATATAATGGGATTATCATATCTCTATCTCTACTTGCAAAAGTAAGATAGATCGTCGATAGGACACCATGGGCCTTCCTTGCAACCTGTTTACAATGCTCAGAGAATTTCATGTCTGACCGTATCGTAACACCCAAGTCCCTTTCCTCCAGTACTGGGTTTAGTTGAACTCCACCAAGTGAATAAGTTATTTTGGGATTACTGTTTCCGAGGTGTAATACCTTACACTTTGTTGGATTAAAGCATAGCTGCTGTTTTTCTGACCATTCCTCAAGTCTTTCTAGGTCTCTCTTAAGAAGCTCAGCTTGACAGTGATCATTAACTACTCTACCAATTTTAACATCATCTGCAAATTTAGACATCACGCCCTTTATCCCTTCATCATTGTCGTTATGAAAATTAAAAACAACAGTGGTCCTAATACTGATCCTTGGGGAACCCCACTTCTTACATCAACCCAATCTGAGGAATAGCCATTTATCACAACCCTCTGCCTCCTGCTCTGAAGACATCCTGCTATCCATCTAAGGATTTTCCCAGTGATTCCAACCTGTTCCAGCTTATAAAGCAACCGCTCATGTGAGACAAAGTCAAAAGCTTTGCTGAAATCTAAATAAACAATGCCGAAATTATTCCCTAAATCCATCTCGTGAGTGACCCTTTCAAAATAGCGAACCAGATTTGTTAAACATGATTTCCGTTTAAAAAACCATGCTGTGTATGCTTAAGAATTTCAATTCGATCCAAATGATCCTGAATTCCACCCTTGATCATTGCCTCCATGATTTTCCCTACAACTGAAGTCAGACTGACAGGTCGATAATTTCCGACTTCACTCTTAGAGCTATCCTTATGTATGGGAGATACATTGGCACTTTTCCAATCCAAGGGAATCTCCCCATAGTCTCGTGATGCTCGCATAATTAGTCTCAATGGTTCAATGCACTCACTTTCCGTCTCCCTTTAGATTATGGGGTATATTCCATCAACTCGAGGAGCCTTACTGGCCTGTAGGCTCGAAAGTCTTTTCATTAAATAATCTTGCGAAATTTCAATATCATTAATTTTATATTTTTCAACTTCGCTCTCACAATTTCCCATTGCCACAAAAGAATGACTTCCAGTTACAGAGTAATCGAAAATTATTGAGTCAGAAAACTTTGTTACTCTTGCTGTAGAAGTTGATGATGGAAGTTTCAAGATACTGCCATCGCTGTGAGAGGAATGTTTATGTAGACATTTGTATATGTAAAGAGCGGCGCCTGGATCGTCTGTTCAACTCCACCTCTGTCGCTGTTAACAACATCACGGAATTAACTTTAAAAAGGTCACAAATGTGACATGTGTATATTTTTGTGAGAAGTCTAATCACTTGGCTGCAAAGAAGAAACAGTCACCTGGAGCGAGGATTCTGTGTTTTTGTCCTCACCATGTACAGGTAGACGACTCCCTGTAAAACAGGTATAGACTCTAACCCGTTTGGTATTGCCAGAATGTGAGCTCAATTGCTCTGGGACTCATTCTTCCAAGGGAAGGGGGGGGGACCGTGTGCAGCTTATAAAAAAAAAACAGAGAAGCTCGTAAGAAAGAGAAAAAAGAAAAAAAAAAGAAAAAGAAAAAGACTGGCAGGTGGTGATGAAAAGCGAAAAAAAAATAATAAACTAAATAAATGTAGATTGGAAGTTGAAACGTATGGTATTAAATTCGTCCGGGGGGGGAATGATTTATTAATAATTCCAAAGTGGAATGTTAACCAGCAGGTAACCCACATATCTTTTCAATCAGGACTCCGTTGCCGGTCACCAAGACGGACGTCTGAAGGCTAAGAGAGAACGTTGATCTTGCGATTCTGTCTTTCCTATGCTGCAAGAAGCAAGAAGCTGAATGAAAAACCCTTCTTGTAGTCCTGCCCTCCGTATGCTCCCCTATGATTGGGTGTCCTCTCTAGGGAACCCTTTCTTTAACTTCTTTATTATGTACAGGACCTTGAATAAGATATCTATGAACGAATGGCATTTTAAAGATATTAAAAAAAAATTATCCTGGAATGATTAAAATATACTTTGAATGAAAGTTGTGTTTGTAATAGTTTTGTGGTATGACAACTAGACAATAATTCAGGAAGAAATTCTGCTGTTTATAAATTCCCCTAAAGGAGAAGTGACCTTGTTTTGTTAATTTTGTTTTCTCTGTGAAGGCTGAGTAGTGAAAAATAGAAATAAAATTGTAAATTAATTATTGTGGCGCAGTTCGTAGCAACATTGATATACACCGAATACCTTTTTCATAAATATGAAGAACGTGCTCTTTGGAAACTGAATTTGCGAATTTTAATAAAAGATGGCCATGCACAGTGAATGATCACACAATTTAACGATAGCAGGGAGGCGAACGCCAATATTATAATTATCAGTATCAATTTATTCCTTTTTACACCAATCCTTTATATTTTTTTACATATTTCTCATGTTTTTGTAACTTACAGCACTTTTGATAAAATAATATCTTTTGATTTGGGACGCTTTGGTATAGGTATGTTGAGGGTCAGACGGCTCTGGGGATTTCTCCCATCTCCACGTATGTTCTATGTTGACAGTACCCTGTCTATGCCAGAGGTTTAAAAATAATGTATGGGTCATGTGCTATTTATATTTATTATTATTATTTTAGGGTTGCCTGTAATTAAATACTTTAAACCGTATTTGTGTCTGTAAATTGCGTATGTTCTATGGTCGATTTGACTGTTTTGCTGGACGAAAAAAACCCAGTTACTGGGGAGAAAAACCTTGCTATCTACACCTGAGACCGACTAACTCAGCCACGGGGTGAAAAAGCCCATTAAAGTTCCTCGCGTCATCGACGGGATTCGAACCCAGGCCTTTTCCACCCGGTGTGGATAGGACGGTGACGATACCACTGTGCTACCCGCGCAGGGTATGTGCTATGTGTAGTTTGTTGTGCCCATTGTCCACTCTGCCTATTGGCCACCAGGCCCCTAGTTGGACCCGGCGTTACCACACCTAGCAACGGGGACGCCGGCCTGGTGTACCAAGAGACTACTTATACTCTTTTACTTATACGCTAGGACCTAAAATAAAGGTTGAAGCCATCGCGGTTGGTTTAGGTAAAATTGCATTTAGAAAGCACTGCGTGGGGTTTTATACTGAAAGAACTGTTTCTAGAAAGTCTAAAAGGTTGGACAAAATTTGATGTGATTTAAATTTGGACATGTGGGGCAGTCGCTGTACAAGAGAAAGTGTTGGGAGGGAAGAGTGAAGACGGGAGAAAGAAATAGGAAGAAGATGGGTCGGATAGCACGGTGACCCCCATTTTCAGTGGGGCATGCCCCACCAGAGTTAAAATATCGGGAGGCGAGGAGGGGAGAAGAGCAAATACTCTCCTCCCTCCTCACCGGTAAATAGGAAAAAACAGGCCCGCGCAAGGGAGTGCGGTTTTGGGTCGCCAATAGGCCATTCAAATCACCCTAAAATCTTGCCTTTCTGTGGTACGGTGAGTTTTTTTGTATGTCACGTACTTGTTTGACCTCCTGCAGTCCTTCTAGTCGGGTTGCCTTTGATGTATTGCTATCATTGTTTTGCTTCTGGAAAATAGATCCTGGGCATATTGACTGAATCCTTGTGTCCACAGGATTCCGGGTTGCTACTGGGAGAGTCCGCCTTATCTATGATGCCAAGTTGGTAAACTTTAGCTTTAAAAGCGCCGTGTTCTGCAAGGAGGAATTTAGTATTCCGACCGGGGTGAGTGAAACCATGCTGGCGTCTTAGGGTACAGCTTGGTGACAGTGGGGAGGAATCATTTAGTCACTGCTCCTTTTTCTATGTTGCTCCATCTCCTTTGCCAAATCTGGACGAGGTGGTCGTTGATTTTTCTCTTCTCACAGTTGCGGTCATTAGTAATGTCAGTGGTAAGGTCATACATTATAGCCGATGTGTTTCTAGCAAGATGGTAGAGTAGACCACAGCAGGTAGCCTTGAGGTCTAGGGGAAAATCACCTGCCAGGACCTGGAAGGCAGCTGTACTAGTCGTTCTAGTTGCTGTCGTCATGGTAAGGAGGATGGTCCTCTAAATGGTTTCGAGGATCCGTTTATTCATTTCTAGTCCAGACAGGGGAACCATACGTGATGGCAGGGATGAAGAGAGCTTTGTAGTAGGGGAACAGTGTAGTACGGCTTAGTCCACAGTCCCTGCGAATGACTGTAGCGACGAGGGCGCGTATCTTCTTATCTTTAGTTTAATATATTCTAGGTGTGGCTTGAAATTTAATTTTCTGTCCAGGATTATTCCTAGGTATTTAATCTGATCTGTTCACACAGCTTAACTGTTTTATTCTCAATCTTAATTTGTGGTGGTCTCCTTAAGTTAAGTGTACCTTTTAGCAGCACAGATTTTGTCTTGTCGGGTACTAGTTTGAGCAAATGTAGCATATTTTGCAGGGCATCATTTGCTTGCATTTCTAGGGAGGACCTGCTGTCAGCCTCGATGGTCACACACATTAAATCTGCAATCAGCTATCTATTTCCCAGGCCGAAGAGTATCCATGGTTTTAGGCTAATTTGGTTCTTGTATCATAGTCTTTAGAATTCAACTTATAACACAAAATAATATATTTTAACTCAATTCAAAATATAAAAATTTATAATCCCTTAGCCACTTAGCCTCTTGAAAGAAAGATCTTATATAAAATTACTTCATTGATCTTAATGTGAAGCGTTACCGCCCCTGCTGCTATGAGGCGTGTCTATGCTGTCTAGCTGTAGATTCCCTCTTCTTTTAAAAACTGCGGCCATGTAATTATTGGAATAGGAAAATAACCGTTTATCTATGAATAGGGTCCACAAGGTTCTCCTTCTGAGATTTCCCATAGAAACCTCCAATTCATACCTCACTCAAATCAGTATAGACTGCACAATCTAACTGTAAGATATGGAATCTTATAAAAATAAAATTTTTTATAAAGACTTTGGAAGTTAGTTTTTTTTATTAAAAGATTCTTGCCGCTATTGGGATAAGATGGTAATATCGTCTAATTTCACTAATCAGATTATTCATTAGGAAAAGGCAGGGTCCGTGCCTTCAACTTCCGTTATACTCCGGGATATACAAAGAGAAAACTACGGCAAAGCAGCATGGGGTCTGGCGCAAACAGCCGAATTAAAGTTTATGCGTGGTCGTAAACAGGAAGTGGGTTCTTGACCAGCACGTAAGTTTCCAAAAATAGATGCTATGGTCACTAAATGTGAGTTTCGTGTTTTTAGAACTCCACAGGGACAAGGCGTTGGATGAGAGGGAGAGTGTTGTTTTTTTGGATAATTGGCAAACATCAAAGGGAACACAGTGTGGGAGCGGACCTGGTAAAATTATAAAAAGGGAGTATTGAAACACGTGTTACCGGGCCGGCTGAGTAAGGGTTTTCCAACAAATGAAAGGAGAAGGAATCCGAGCATGAGCATAGGATTGGAAGGAGTGACTGGTAATAGGCGTGGCGGACTGGGGAGTAAGATGAAGGAAGGTAGAACAAAAAGGCAGTGAAAGGGTTGGAGAGGGGGTCAGAAGCAGACAGTTTTTTTTTTTTTTTTGAGTGAGGGAGTGAAGGGGTTGGAAGGAGAGAGTTAGACAGAGCAGAGTTAAAATGTTAAGTTAAGATGTAGCAGTGAGTCAGTCAGTCAGTTAGTCAATCCGTCAGTAAGCCAGTAGCAGACAGTTTTTTTTTTTTTTTTGAGTAAAGGAGTGAAAGGAATGGAGAAAAGTACCGTAGAGAAAAATTAAAATCGTTGGACAATAAAGGAAGCCCAACGTATTGTCAGTAAAGAGCAGAAGGCAACTAAAATAGTTGAGAAGGCATAATACGGTAGAAGTTAGCTCATTGTAGGATCTTACACAACAATTGAGAAGGAATCAACTCCTGCATTAATAAACAAGATGTCTGATGCCCAGGGGGTAATGGTGCTGAAGCCGAGAAAATCCGGAGCCGGACAGAAGGGAGAACAAACCTGCTGACCAGATGAAATGAATCGCTTTTAAGGAGCAAAGGTACCCGAGACCCAGGAAGCAAATTTGATAACTCCTGTCGAACTCTCCAAGGGTTTGTGAGATCCGTTCCAGAGGGAATAGACCTGCTGTTCACCACGTGAAAGATGAAGGACATGCCGCAGAGCCCTTCAAGATAACTAAGTAAGTGGTTAGTTCTCTTAAGTATTCTTACCATCACAAAAAAAAGACTGTAGATACCACGATAACCGAATTGGTAGAACTTTTAAACAGAACACTGAGATATGTATAAGAATTACTCAGTTGTAAGGGTAGGTTATTGTATGATATGTGCTGAATGACAATAACCAGAGCATGTTAATAGGTGTATAGAAGTCTTTTTGTTTATTCGAAGTAATTGATGCCTTGTTTATAATTGTTTGATAGGAAACGATTAAATATATTTTGGATGGGAATTAGAAGTGAGTGATACCTGTTAATAATCATTTTAATAAGTAAATGAATAAGTATTGAATTTTGGAAAGGAATTAGAGGGAATAAGAAAAACTACGGGAGCCATCAAATGTTCAAGCAGTTATTTGTGGAAATTGGCAGTGGCATGATTACCTGTATTGAAGAAGGTTGTAAATTATAATCTGTTATAAAGGGGGGGGGGGAGGATAACAAATTCTCCAGAAATTAAGAGTATAGAAGTTTAGTCTAATTTTGGAGTAAGAAATTGATTTGCAAAGGAGAGAGAATGTTAACAGATTTTTGAATGTTATTTGAGCTCAGGTGTAAGGAGGAAGAAACATTATCAGTTCTTGAAAGGGGAATTTTGATTATGATATATACTGTATATAAGTAGATGAGATTAGATTATTTTGTCGTGTGTTTGACTTTAATCATTTTGGTTTTAATGTATTCATGTAAATATGTACAATAAACTAATAAACTAAATTTTATATACAACCTTTTGTGTATTTTTGTGTTGTTCTGAGCACCAGCCTATCCGAAGGGCATTAAATACATCTAAAGAGCTTTTCCCCTTGAACCTAAAATTTTCTGAGAAGTTAATAGTCAGATGCGCAAGTGGGGAGTTATTTAAAAGGGGAACTAACCAAAAGGATATATAAATATAATTAATAAATAATAAATAAAATCCCCACCCCCACATAACATCATATGCATAGATGTTTCCAATTCATCACAAGTACAAAACCCATCATTCCTTATCCGGGAAGAGTTCCCCTAAGATCCCATTCACAGAATCTTTCGAAGTCAACGTTTCATTATCATCACTTCCTATTGTATAAGATATTTTTCCGATGTGCTTTATATTATTTAAAATTTTAAATACTGAATTCCAAGGGTCACGAAGAGTCATATAGCGAGCTGCAAAAGTCATCAAGGGAAGGTGTCCCGTCCAGGATTTTAGGACAGCATTTCTTTGGTTGAAGTCCCGTCCATGATTGATGTCCCATTCAGGGTTGATGTGAAGTCTTTCATGGGATGGTGTCCCATCCAGGATTTGTGGATAGTCATTCATGGGATGCTGTCTCCTCCAGGATTTATATACGTGCATAGGGTTGACTCCTGTCCATGGTGTAAGCCTATGGGATTATTTCTGTTGAGTTGTGAAATCGGGGACGATTTGTAGGTAGGGAGAGGATTGCTGTTCGCTGGTGGTTTGCCAGAGTGCAGTGGTTCAGTCAGTGATGCAGGATGTGCAATTGATTGGTTATTGTTACAGTTGTGGCTGTGGGAATGTCTGTCTTCTAGTGAAGAGGTCCTGGGTGAAATGGTTAAATGCTTTGTAGATGTCCTCTTCGATTAGGACGATTGCGATGACAGGTGGATGTGCGTAATAAGTCGGCAGCGAAGATCTTCGTACAGGCAGCAGTCGTACATTAAGTGTCCCCACATTTCAGGTTGGCCACAGTAGCACAGAGGGGTGTTGGTGAGTCTGAAGCCTTGTAGTTTATCCCTTATTGCCCCAAGACCCGGGGAGAGCCAAGGAGAAAGCATTCCATGGCTGATGATATCCAGATCTAGGGGAAGGGCCCCTGTCAGGGCCTGGAGCGCATGGGTGCTGACGGTCCTGCAAGCTCTCGAAATGGTAAGAAGTATGTATCGATGTGTAGTTTCCAATTTCTTTCTGTTTACCACTGTGGTGGCCTTGCGAAACCATTCACCAGCATCATACGAAATACCCGGCAAGAAAACTGCTTTGTCGACACGGGATACACTTAAACAAAGGTGGTGCAAAGGTTTTTGCCAGTATTATTGAGGATACCTTAAAGGTTCAGGGGAAACTGCTAGTTAGGGGGGATGTGGGTAATACTGACACGCGTTTATCTGATAATATTGGTCAAAGTAACTCTTACACATACCTTAAGAGTTCTTATTTGTTACCCCAACTGAACGTATTATCTAGATGTTCTGGGGGCAGAAACGTTTCACGTGAACGGGTAGCTAATACCAGGGAAGAGAGCCTAAAAAACTTCAAGGGTTGTGTTAAGGTTGTTAAATATACAAGAACATTAAATTAAATTACTGTATTAGGGTTACCCGTAAATGAAATTACATTAACCCGTATTCGTGTCTGTAAATAGCGTGTGTTCTCTGGTCGATTTGCCTGCTTTGCTGGACGAAAAAACCTCAGTTTCTGAGGGGAAAAACCTTGCTATCTACGCCTGAGACCGACTAACTCAGCCACGGAGTGAAAAAAGCCCACTAAAGTTCCTCCCGTCATCGACGGGATTCGAACCCGGGCCTTTTCCACCCGGTGTTGGAAGGACGGTGGCGGTACCACTGTGTTACGCACGCAGACAAATATACAAGAACAGTAAATCTTAATTGTTTATACAGAAACGTTAGAAGTGTCGTCAATAAAATGAGCGAGTTCCAACTGCTGGTTAAAACAAGTAACGCGGACATAATAGGGCTTACAGAGACGTGGTGCGACCCGCAAATTGGGGATGATGAGTTTAAGAACGGCTTGTATAATGTGTTTAGGAAGTATAGGGTAGATAGAAGGGGTTGTGGAGTAATGCTTCTTATCAGAAGCAGCCTGAGTGCGACGATAGCTTTCCCGGATTCAGACATTTCACATGCTAGTATAGAGTCTGTATGGTTCGAGATAGTTGGAAACAAAGGTATAATGCGAGTAGGAGTAATCTACAGACCAGGTGATTGTGAAGATTATGACAAAACCCTCTACATATGCAAATAGAATGGACAAGTAAGAGTCAATGCCTTATTATGGGTGATTTCAATTTGCCTCTAATTGATTGGAGTAAATGGGAAGGAAACTCGACATGGGGAACACAATTTTTATATCAACTAGATGACTGTTATTTGTATCAACATGTGAGGGAAAGTACTAGAGAAAAGAATATCCTAGACCTCATCATCACACATGAATCAGATGACATAACAGGGCTGACAGTAGAGGAACCAGTAGCAGGAAGTGATCACGGAGTTCTACGGTGGATGATGACGAGAGAGGTAGCAGAAGTAAAAGGCAAAGGAATGGGTTTTAATTTCAGAAAAGGAAATTACGATGCCTTAAGGTACTACATAGCTATTAACTGGGTAGATATCGTGCAGAAAATGAATACATTTGAACTCTGGTAGGCTTTTAAAGCATTAATCACAGATGCCTTGAATGCGCATTTACCATTAAAAAAATACTCCACGAGAAGGGTTCCAAGTTGGATGAATAATGAAGTTGCCACAATACTTGAGCAGAAAAAGGTGGCATGGAAAGGTTACAGAACAATAAAAAGTACTGAAGTCTATAACTGCTACAAGGTAATGTGTAATAGAGCCACAGAAAAGGTTCGACAGGCAAAGGCAGTTTATGAGAAATCACGAGCAAACAGAGCAAAGAGGGGGGATAAAGAATTCTTCACATATATAAATGCCAAGAAGAGTAGGACAAACCAGATCAGACCTTTACGTAAGGGAAAGGGGATAGTACTAAAAACACCAGGTGCCGTTGCAGATGAACTCAACAGTTATTTTGCATCGATATTTACGAATGAAAAGCCTTCTGTGGCGATGGGAAATTGTGGGAGCGAAGTTAAAAAATATGTAATTAATGATATTGAAATTTCGCAAGATTATTTAATGAAAAAACGTTCGAGGCTACAGACCAGTAAAGCTCCTGGAGTTGAGGGAATATACCCTATAATCTTAAGAGAGGCGGCAAGCGAGTGCATTGAACCATTGAGGCTAATTATGCGAGCATCACTAGACTCCCCAGAGGATTCCCTTGGATTGGAAAAGTGCAAATGTATCTCCCATACATAAGTGTGGCACTAAAAGTGAAGTTGGAAATTGTCGACCTGTCGGTCTGACTTTAGTAGTAGGGAAAATCATGGAGGCAATGATCAAGGGTGGAATTCAGGATCATTTGGATCGAATTGAAATTCTCAAGGATACTCAGCATGGTTTTGTAAAGGGAAAACCATGTTTAACAAATCTGGTTCGCTATTTCGAAAGGGTCACTCACAAGCTGGATTTAGGGAATAATTTCGACATTGTTTATTTAGATTTCAGCAAATCTTTTGACTCGGTCCTACATGAGCGGTTGCTTTATAAGCTGGAACAGGTTGGAATCACTGGGAAAATCCTTAGATGGATAGAAGGATGGCTTCAGGGTAGGAGGCAGAGGGTTGTGATAAATGGCTATTCCTCAGATTGGGTTGATGTAAGAAGTGGGGTTCCCCAAGGATCAGTATTAGGACCACTGTTGTTTTTAATTTTCATAACGACATTGATGAAGGGATAGAGGGCGTGATGTCTAAATTTGCAGATGATGTTCAAATTGTTAGAGTAGTTAATGATCACTGTCAAGATGAGCTTCTTCAGAGAGACCTAGATAGACTTCAGGAATGGTCAGAAAAATGGCCGCTGTGCTTTAATCCAACAAAGTGTAAGGTACTACACCTGGGAAAGAGTAATCCCTAAAAAGTTATTCATTTGGTGGAGTTCAACTAAACCCAGTAGTGTAGGAAAGGGACTTGGGTGTTACGATACGGTGAGACATGAAATTTTCTGAGCATTGTAAACAGGTTGCAAGGAAGGCCCAAGGTGTCCTATCGATGATCTATCGAACTTTTGCAAGTAGTGATAGGGACGTGATAATTCCATTATATAAGGCTTATGTTAGACCACACTTGGAATACTGTGTTCAAGTATTGAGACCGCACCTAGAGAAAGATGTCCAGCTTCTTGAAAGGGTGCAAAGACGGTAACTCGCCTGGTGAGATCGGCAAAATGGCGTCCATATGAAGAAAGACTTCGAATATGTGGGTTGGAGAGTTTGGAAACTAGACCCCTTAGAGGAGATTTGATTGAGGTGTTTAAGGCTCTGAGAGGCATCAGTAAAATGAATGAGGACGAAATTTTCAAGATTTTAAATGATGCTAGAACTAGGGGACATAAATTCAAGTTACGGGGGGGAAATGTTTAGATTGGACTGCAAGAAGTTTTATTTTAGCCAGCGAGTTATAAATTACTGGAATAAGTTGCCTTCATGGGTGGTAGAGGCCGACAGTTTGCGGAAATTCAAAGGTCATCTGGATAGTACTTTCGGGTAAGGGAAGAGCATAGGATGATATGTTTAATCCCCTTTTTTTATTAATTATTATTATTTTATTTTATTTTTATTTATTCTTTTGTTTTTATCATTGTTTTGTTCTGATTTTTTTTTTTTTTTTTTTTTTTTGGCTGGTTCAGCATAAGCCATAGACTTTCTTGTACCATGCGGCCATTACTAATACTAATACTAAATAAATTAGATAGTATGAATCAGAGCTGTGCTACTCAATATGTTCTACGTTGATAATAATATTAGTAAAATAATAAGAGGAGTATACCTCAATATAGTGCGTAGAACCCTTCCGTATGATACCCTCCAGAAATTAAAACGGAAAAAACGAAAAAATCGGCAAACTTACCGGTACATTAGAGTAAAAAATAAATAATTAAATAATCAATTTAACACAATACAAATCAATTTAAATCAATTAAAAATCAAATTAACGCAATTAAAAGAATAAAACGAAAATATTCAAACGAAAATATTCAAAACGATTTTGATTTTTAATTGTTTTAAATTGATTTGTATTGTGTTAAATTGATTATTTAATTATTTATTTTTTACTCTAATGTACCGGTAAGTTTGCCGATTTTTTCGTTTTTTCCGTTTTAATTTCTGGAGGGTATCATACGGAAGGGTTCTACGCACTATATTGAGGTATACTCCTCTTATTATTTTACTAATAAATTAAATAAATAATTTTAACTAAAAACAGCAGGGCTCTCTGAATTTTGGAAAAGTTTTTGGACTAACTTATAATCTGAAATTTTAGTTGAATTGTATACTGCAGAATTTGAAATTTGTTCAGAGAAAATCCTAAGGAAATGAATAGATGGCTCTCAATTTTTTTAGTATGCAAATTAACAAAACAATTGGAATGAAAAAGTTTTAAAATATTTTACAATATAGAAATGAAAATACCCTTTAAAAAATGAAATCGATTACTAACTTAAGAACAAATATGGGTACAACTTTTTCAATGCGCGTAAGCTATATGTTACATGCTCTTAATGTAGTGCCTACTATATACATATATACAAGTCCGCAAAATGACTAATGTGAAAAGAAATGTTCTTAAATGTAACAGAAAAACATATGAACCAATGTAGGCTTATATTAAAATTGACTTACTTATGTTACTTATGTATAAAATGCTTTTGTTATGAGGTAATTTGGGTTTATTTATAGTAACAAAAATGGCTTTATGAAGGTTTATAGCGATAAAATTAGATGTAAATCTATTAACAATCAGCTTAGACCTAAATTCTATGTGTTTCTATAATATTATTGTCTTTATTGCATATTTTAATCAGTGTAATGCTTTGAGAAACTGATATTTTTTTGTATTCTCTTTGAAATATTAAAGTGCTAGTGTGTAAGGTTTATTGATTTAAATCTGAATTCTTTGCGCTTATCATATACTTGAGCGTATAATGTTTTTTCTTCTATGTAGATTTCTATATCTAGATAGGTAGCTTTTTTTTTGTACTATACTTATTCGTGCATTCTATCTCTAAATCTGGAGGGTAGTAGTTAACTACATCTATAAGAAATGTGGGTTCATTTATCACTATTAGATCATCTATGTATCTCTAAACTACTAGGTTTTTATTTAAGTTTCTTTCAAAATGATGCAAATAGAGGTTAGCGACTACACATGAGCTACAAGCCCCCATTGCTATACCTGTATGTTGTTTATATGTACTATTTACGTTAAAAATGTAACTGTTGAACAAACATCAGTTAATTAAGTCAGCCCAATATTTCTGTTGGCGTGGTAGTATGTTTTTATATTCCTTATAATAATTATTAAAAACAGATTTTAAGTTGTTATGGGAAATAGTAGTAAATAGGTTTTTAAAGTCGAAAGAATTTATATGTTCTATAGTATTGGACTGTATTTAAATATTCTAATATTGGACTGTTATTAAGGATTATTCTAGACGTCCCTATATTGCTTAATATGATAATTAGTAGGGCTTCCAGTTTTTGATGTGGGAGCTTGCCATAACTATTCCTACATGATGTAATAAACCTGAATCCTATAGGACAGTGGTGTCCAACTTTTTTCCGTACGGCGACCGTATTCAAAATTAAATTTGTTTCGCGGGCCGCACAGAGTGATTCGAGAAAAAAATTGTGTTACATTTTCTATATCTCTATAACTGTCGAAAAAACATAAGTTAATTAAGTCATCCCAATATTTCTGTTGGTATGGTAGTATGTTTTTATATTCCTTATAATAATTATTAATAACAGATTTTAAGTTGTTATGGGACCTGAAAAGGATCACTGCTTTTCGATATTATGGTGAATAAATAAATATAATAATAAACCTAAAATTGAAATATTCGAAAATTTTATGAAGTACAGTACACAATAATATTTACTGGAGAAAACTTAACATTTAAAGAGATGATTGAGGCTGGATATTTTTAAATAATTGTTCAACATTTGGTTGCAAATTTGTGACGCCGATCACAATACATATTGAAGATTTTGTCCTCATTTTATTTCTCGATGGAGTTCTAGGTCCTGTTGGTATTTCTCCATTTGTTCTGAAAACCTGCACTCCTGAACTTATTCCTGTTCTATGCTGCCATTTTTAACTTTCTTATTCCAAATTTGTTTTTCCTTCTGCTTGGAAATTTGGTCATATTCAGCCAGTTTCTAAAATGGATGGCAAATCCCTCCCATCCAATTATCGTCCCATTGCAATTACTTCTACTCTTTCTAAAGTAATGGAGAAATCACTTAACCGTCAACTCTTAAACTGGCTAGAAACATTCTGTCTGATCAAAGATCACCAATATGAATTCCGTCAGTGTTGATCCACAGGTAATATTCTGGCCTATATTAACAATTTAGGGACAAATTCAATGGAAAGGTTCGGTGAAACACAAGCAGTTGTTCTTGACATCTCAAAGGCATTCGATCGTGTTTGCCATAAAGATCTTCTAAACAAGCTTCCATCTTATGGTTTGCCAACTGTTCTTTGTAATTGGTTATCCAGTTTTCTCTCTGACCGTTCATGGAGGGTGATGGTAGATGGCTATCTGTCTTCTAACTTCACTACTAATGCTGGTGTCCCTCAAGGTTCAGTTCTTTTCCTCCATTCTTTTCCTCTTCTATATTAATGACTTTCTTTCACTGATTAGAAATCCTATCCATAGTTTTGCTGATGATAGCACATTGCATTCAACTTTCCAGTTCGAGAAACCTTGCCCTGCTCAATCACCTTCAACTTCTCGAACATCCGCAATCGATTCCTTAAATGCCGACCTCCGGGTAATTCTCTAGTGTGGCAAAGACAACTTAGTTGATTTCAACCCATCTAAAACTCAGTCTTGTCTTATATCTCGCAAAAAGGATTGTTCTGCTTCTATGCTTATCTTTAGTGACACTTCCATTTCTAGGCAAAAGGATATATCTCTTTTGGGGATTACCCTGACTTCTAATCCCTCTTGGCTCAAGCACATTACAAATATGGCTTCCTCTGCATCTAAAAAACTTGGTTTTCTCTTTCGCTCTCGGCGTTACTTTTCTTCAAAACAGCTGTTCACTCTGTACAAATCGCAAATCCGCCCTACCATGGAATACTCTTCCCACATCTGGGGCGGTTCCCCCCAAAACTTCTCTCAGTCTTCTAGATTCCGTTGAGAAGAGGCCAGTTAGTTAATTAATGACTCATCTCTAACAGAGTCTCTCCACTCTCTGTCTCATAGACGTACTGTTTTTGCTGGATGCTTTTTCTACAGATACTTCCATGGGCACTCTTCTAAATTTTCTTCTATAATTCCCGCTCTCTCAAAACAGTCAGAACACGTGCCGCGACCAACCAATAATCATTTACTGTCCAATTTCAAACTCACAGAACCAACTTTTCACCTTCCTCGTTTATTCATTCAACTGCCATTTCTGGAACAACCTTTGCTCATACGTATTTAGTGAAAATTAGAGTGTACTGTACAGAAGTTCAAGTCTAATATCAAAAAATATCTTGTTTCGTCTTCTCAACCTCCAACCCATGCACCGTACTATAGGTTCTAACCTCTCTTGTTTGGGGTTTTCATTAAAAAAAATGCTCATCTGTTATTCTTATTTTTTAAACACACTGTGCTGCCATTTAATTAGGTACACCTACCTAATAAAATGGCAGCACTTAGTAGCATGTTGAGCATCCTTTAGCCTTCAAAACAGCCTGAGTTCGTCTAGGCATGGATTGAACAAGGTGCTGAAAACGTGCAGGAATGGAGCACCATGCAGACATGAGTGTGTCACGCAGTTCCTTGTGATTGGACGGAGGTCTAGGCCTGTAGCGAATAGCTCTTTCCAGCTCATCCAAAAGATATTCAAGAGGATTGAAATCCAGGGACTGAGCCGTCCACTACATTAAAGAAAACTCATTGTTATGTTCCTGGAACCATTCCATACTGATCCGGGCTTTGTGCACCAGCGCATTATCCTGCTGAAAGTAACCATCTGAGTGAGGATAAACTGTCAACCTGAACGGATGCACTTGGTCAGCAACGATGTTAGGTACGATGTGCATTCAGATGTGAATCTGTGGGTATCAATGGATCCAACGTGTGCCAAGAAAACATTCCCCATACCATAACATTGCACCTTGCACGGTAGTCGTCAGATATTATGGGTCCTTGGATTCATGTTGTTTTCGCCAAATTGTGAGCCTTTCATCAACATGATGCACCAGGAACTTCGACTTGTCAGACCAACAACTATTTTCCATTCCTCGATAGTCCAGTGCTAGTGTTGCTGTGCCCACAGGAGGCGTGATCTCTTGTTTTTCATTGATAAAGGTACGTGATGTGGTCGTCGACTGTTGTATCCTATTCGCGACAAAGTGTGACTAGTGGTTCGTTGCGATATTTTGTTCTGCGTACCAAGGTTGTATTCTGACGTGATGTGCGACATTGTGGCCCGTCTGTTTGTTGCAGAATTCTAGCCATCCTCCTCTGACATTTCTCATCAACAAGCGATTTTCTTCCACAGGAGTGCCGTTCAGAAGATGTTTTCTGCTCGTTGCACCATTCTCGGTACACCCTTGAAACTGTGGTGTGTGAAAAATTCAGGAGTCTGCCGTTTCACAGCTGATTTGTCCATCACTTCATGCACCTTGTGGGGGTTAAAAAAAAAGGGTCTTTACTTCTTCTTTTTTTCGAATTTTTATTTAATATTAATATTAAATATTCTTTATTTTGTTCCCTTCTATTATTTATATAGACCTTTTTTCTTATACCCCCACATACTCATCTGACTTTGGATTCACAGGAGAATTCAGGTTCAAGGGAACTTCTCGATTACGTATAATTCCCTTGGGAAAGGCTGAGTGTCCAAGAATGACAAAAACATACATTAATTTATAACATAACATAGTTTATTTATATATATATATATATATATATATATATATATATATATATATATATATATATATATATTAATAGTTATAATAGTTATATTACTTTGCATTCTTGGTGTCTTACGGCGTAGAAAACTTGTACCCACCAGCTTGCAAATTACAGTGTATCATTTTTTTTTTTTTTTTTTAATACATATAGTTAATTTCATTTAAATTTACTTAAATTCACGCTGAGATAACGTGCAAATTCAGCTCAGGGTCCTACTATAGGAACGGGTTTGCGATCCCGGGCATACCCGAGCCACAACTTATATCTTGTAATGCCTTTAAGCTGTCCTACACTCTTTATTTTTATTTCTCCGAAATTATTAGGGCAATCCGAGGACGTAGGAGAAACTATTTCTTATCTATACCACTATTTTTCGCCTTTGTGGAGTTCAGGTTCTATTTTTCCTACTCCTTTAGTTTTTCTTCTTACTATCTGCATGTTTCTCTTTGCGTTAATTTAATTTAATTATTTATTTTTACCGTATCCATCACATAGGGGGCACATATTATTTTGACGACTATTACATTATGTCCTAGATACGGTCAAATGTAGTATGTATTATATATTTAATCTTGTTTTAATCCTTAAATTACGTTCTCTGTCGGGTCAACGATGATTAATATATGCTTACATTTATATTTTACTTATATTTCTTACCTTTGATTCTAATATTTCAAAATTTTTCTTAATTATCTTCATTCGATTTATTTATATTCGATTTATGTTCGGCCTATACTGGTTTATATTTGGTTTAGATTTAAATTACTTAGCATATATTGATCATCACAGAAACAGAGAACTTCTTGTCGTTTTTTGCCTTCATTCTGGGTGGTTGGCCCCAGTTGAAGTCATCTAGATTGTCGGTAAAAAGCGCTAATAATAATTTTTTTTTTTTTTTTTTTTTTGCGTTTTCTTAAGTCCTTGATGGTATTCTTATTATTGGATTGATTTACTTTTTCTAATGATATTCTATATATATATATATATAACATGATAAAGTGATCAAAAACTCAAGCACATACTGATATTATTCAAATTTGCCTATGTAGCATCCGATACATATGCAATTTAATACATTGGGTTTACACTAGAAAGGTTATTTCTTTCTACACAGCAAACTTAATATCCTTACAGAAAACTGCTATAGTTTCTTCTTTCTTCACAAATGAACAATAAATACTTAAGAGGATTAGTTATCACCCTTTCTCCTATGTAAATCAAATTCTTACCTTATAAATTGATTTAGGAATTTCACTCTTAACTTCCGTTTTAATTAGTGCCCCATTTTGTCTTGGGGAATATGATATCACAAACTTTCCCTAATCAAGACAGATGGTACATTTCACATCAATTTCTGGACTAGTGCTGGTCCAAAGGGTTAGCTACATTCATAAGGCTATTTCTTTCTCTGTATTTATCTACCCTTCCCTTCCAAAATATATCATACATATATGTTATACAATAACTAATAGCAAATATCAAATTACACTCCTTTACCTTTCTACATATGTCTAATTATACATTAATCAAAGCCATTACTACCATTAAGCACCCGTTTCCTCCCCTTTAGTTTCTTTCTCGATTTATGTAGTTATACCTGTCAAACTACAACTATTATCTAACTTATCTCTACATTAAGTATATATTTTGTACATATATATATCTCACAGTATCTTTCTAAACATTCTACTTAATTGAATGCTAGGTTTCCTACAGTCCTTTACTTGTGAGGGAGAATACCTTATATCTGATTGGTCCACTTGACATCGATGGTTCGAATGTTGATGATCCTGCTCAGATAGCAAACAAACTGAATGAGTATTTTGCATCTACATTCACACGTGAGGAATTATTACAATTTGAAAATGGAAGAAGGTTATCAAATTGTAGCAGGATACTTACTGATTTTGCAATAACTGAAAGCAAAGTGGAGGAGAAATTGATTAAGTTAAACATAAGAAAAGCATCTGGGATGGATGGGATCTATCCAGTTATATTAAAGGAGACGGCAAAGCAACTAAGCAAACCCTTAGCCATAATTATGAGAGCATCCTTGGACTCAGGGGAGGTTCCCACGGACTGGAGATGTGCAAATGTATCCCCAATTCACAAAGGGAGATCGAAGGGTGACACGGGTAATTACAGACCAGTTAGTTTAACTTCTGTTCCGGGTAAAATAATGGAGTTACTGGTTAAAGATGCATTGCAGGATCATTTAGACAAGACTGCAGCAATAATTCAGACACAGCATGGGTTTGTTAAGGGAAAGTCTTGTCTGACAAATTTGATAGGATATTATGATGTGTTTACAAAGGAACTGGATGCAAAAAATAATTTTGATATCATATATTTGGATTTCAGGAAAGCTTTTGACACTGTTGCACATGGAAGACTATTGTACAAATTTGAGCAGAATGGTATTAAGGGTACGTTGCTACAATGGATAAAAGGGTGGTTAAGTGGGAGAAGACAGAGGGTGGTAATCAATGGGTGCTGCTCTTCATGGACTAATGTTATTAGTGGTGTCCCACAGGGTTCGGTGTTGGGTCCACTGTTGTTTTGTATATTTATCAGTGATATTGATGAAGGAATATCAGGCTTAATGTCGAAGTTTGCAGATGATACAAAGGTACCGCAATAGGATCTAGATAATTTAGGCAGATGGGCTAAGAAGTGGCAACTGAAGTTTAACCTTGACAAATGCAAAGTACTGCTTATTGGTAGAAGTAACCCCAGAGAAACGGACCAACTGTGTGGTACTAGGCTTAAGGTGGTAGAAAATGAAAAAGACCTGGGAGTAATTGTACAGTCAGATATGAAGTTTTCTGAGCAATGCAGACAGGCTGCCAGGACAGGTCATGGGGTTTTGTCAATGATATATAGGAATTTTGCTAGCAGGGAGAAGGAGGTGATTGTCCTCTGTATAAGGCAATGGTCAGGTCAGGCATTGAGTACTGCGTACAGGTCTGGAGGCCTCATTTTAGGAAGGATGTAGATTTACTTGAGCGTGTACAGAAAAGAGCAACACGATTGGTGAGGGGATTGAAGGGATCCTCTTACCAAGAGAGGGCTAAAGTTTTGCAAATTGCAGTGGCTGGAGACTACGCACTTGCGCGGTGATCTGATTGAGGTGTATAAGGCCTTGAATGTGTTGAGCACGCTGAATTCTGATGGGATCCTTCCACTTGTTCAGATTACGAATCTAAGGGGGCATAAATTCAAATTAAGAAAAGAGAGATGTAGAATAGCTGTACGGAAATTTGCCTTTAGACAGCGGGTGGTTAATTGCTGGAACAAACTTCGATCTGTCGTTGTGGAAGTTGATAGGTTGAATAAATTTAAGGAGGAACTGGACAGGCATTTGTAGGGAATGGTGTGATTTTTTTGGTTGATGCTGCATAAGCTCATACATTTGCTTTCTTGCATCACATGCCACTACTACTACTAATAGTCATTTACTTAATTTTACGAATCGGATTTCTCCGTTTTGGGGCCTTCATCTCCTTGTCTGGGAATGGCATCATCGTTTGCCAAGGGCATTCATCTCGGGACTTCTAGTTTCTCAATGGGCTGTAGCCAATATCTGGATAGGGCATCACTGAGTCTCTTAGGAATTTATGTGCTGGTCTTCGATACTGCTACTTAGCCTTCGGTTCAGCTATTCTGGCGGGCTTGGGATTACAACCTTACCTTCTTAGCTCACTTATCTGTGCATCGGCCTTTATCCCTGCCTCCAGATGATGGACTAGGGTTATTTCTCTCCTTACACCACTTATTTTCACGCTGGCCACTTTCACTACCTTCCGATGACAGACTATGCTTATTCCTCCTCACACTTCACTCATTTTCATGTGGACCACTTTCACTGCCTTCCGATTACGGATTAGGCTTTTTTGCATACGGCCCACTACCCTTTCCTTCCGATTACGGATTAGGCTTTTTTGGATACGGCCCACTACCCTTTCCTTCCGATGACGGACTACTCGACTGTTCTGTTCTATCATGAAACTCATCTAACTTTTCTTAACTTACTGACTGTACTTAAACTTATCTAACCCTTCACTACTCCATCTTAACTTTGTCAGATCTTTCTCAGCTGGCTGACAGGACAGGACTTATCTAACCCTACACAACTTACTACTCCAGCTTAACTTTGTCAGAACTTTCTCAACTGGCTGACCTTCCTACTTATCTAACCCTACACAACTTATTACTTCATCTTAACTTTGTCAGAACTTTCTCAACTGGCTGACGCTCCGCGCGCACTCTTTTTGTTGTGGGAACCTGTGTACCGCCCCTTTTTGTTGGCCCACCTTCGCCCAGAATTTTAACCACTCGTACTTCAATATTTAAATTTACATCCCGACTATTCGCTAGTGTGGGTTTCCCGTGCTATGTCCATCCCCGCTAGATTCGACCTCCCATTTTAATATCAATATTCCTTTCCCAGGCCGTCTGTTCTCTTTTGAAATAGGCCGACATTTCCACAAACACGTGTCACTAGATTCGCACCTACCATAAATTTCTTCGGGACGAGCTATTGCAGACTACCAAACGCTAGCCCTATTGTTTTGGACACAGTATTAGTCCTGTACTCCTTTCTGTTTGTCTCCTGGAGTCTCTGATCAAAGGGCTGTTCCAACAAACTCGGCCTTCTGCACATTGTTTTCCAGAGCTATTACTTTCACACCTATACACCAACGGCCGCTGCTACCTGTTCCCGTTGTTTTTGTTTATTCCCGTGTGCTCGGAGCTGAATCGCACCCCATCTACTACTGGACTACTAGTCTTTTCTTTGTTTACCCCTCCCTTCTTGTAACCTTGTCTAATTTAATCCCCAGCGAGTGACCATTAACTTAAATAATATTTGTGAGTGGTAAAGTTCGCCGCCCCATATTGTTATACCAAAAGCTTTATTTTTAATTAATTTCTCCTGTGTATAAAATATTTTTCTTGTAAGATTTTATGTCTTACAACCTACTACCATGGCACATTCGATGTCCGTGAGATCACTCTTTTTACCCATTCTTGCTACGGTTTGTAGGCTTAAATGATACTAGAAAGGTTGTTCTGCTGCATTTATGTCCACAAGTGTGGTCATGTGACTTGGAACGTTGTGGGATAAACTATTTGTGTGCACATCAGGGATGTGCCTAATAACGTGGCGTCATAGTGTATTTATTTCATTTTACGAGTGAAAAAATCTGTTTGCAAACATACGTTAATCCGTACAAAGTGGTCATTTTCATGGCATTTTTTTTTTTATTAGCTGAAAATCTTCAGATTGGAAAACCTTGTAGAATTCAAATAGTTTTTTTCTGCAGTCTGTGTACTTACTTTTGAATCATATTTTGGCTTGATGCTCAATAATTTCAAGTTTCAATCTGGGATTGTAGTTTTCAGCCATAGAAGTAAATGGGTTCTCAACTCCAATGGGTTCGTTTATGTTTTTTAATTTGATTTTATATCAGAAAATCGACTTTCAAACTTGTCAAAAAGTAATTGCAATAACGAAAGACAACAGTTCTTTGGAAATGTGTTTCTCCTTTAGCTCAGTAAAACATCGAAAATGAACTAAATTGTCTTGCTCAACTGCAATTTAAATAATAACAACCTATTCTGAAATGCTTTGATGTCACCAAACAAATCAGACCAATTTTCCCTTAGCTTTTAGTTTTAAATTAAGAGCATTTAAATGACTAGAAATGTATGTATGAATTGCAAGATCAAACAGCCACTCCATATTTGATAGTTATTTTATTAGTTTCCCTTTTTCTGTGTTGAAGCATTCGATGATGTTTCAACAGCCTCATTAAGGCCATGTGATCTTGTAAAATTTACAGTTGAAATAACCAAATTTATAATGTGTTGGAGATCCAATACTTTCCCATAAAGAGTTTCTTGCACAATGCATTGAATTCCAATTGAAGTTTCAGCTCCAACATCTACCATTTTCTTGGTTATTCTACCCAAGCTCAATGTTTTTACCAATCATATTTTTTTGCACCGCCAGTTGCGACTCCTACCACGTTTTTAATCCTAACTTTTCGATAGATTGGCAAAATTTTTCAAAAAGATTTTCACCTGTAGTTGTTCCGCGCATACTCTCTAGATCAGCTAAATCTTCAACTGGCATAAAATTATCATTAATTCCACTTATGAAGAAGAGGAGTTGGGCTGTTCCTTTACATCAGTATTGTCGTCCAGTGCCTCACTAAAAAATTTCATTTGTTTTATGTTTTCCAAAAGTTGTTCAAACAAATTCTTTCCAATATCTTCTACTCTTCGCATAACTGTTTGTCGAGACAAACTAATGTCTTGTATCATTGTTCGTTTTTCTCCGGACAAATTTCTTCCACAACTTTTAACAAATTCACCATCATTGAACAGTTTACTTTCAAAAGCGATCAAATGTGCAACTTGATAACTGGAACGTACAGCAGATAAATTTCTTGAGTGATACGTTTTCAGTATGTTTTGTTGTTTTCTTAATTCGTTTTGTAACTTTTAACACTTTTCTTTTTGCAGCCCTCCTTTATGTTGATCATAAGATTTTTGATTTGGAATCAGTGTCGTTTTAAAATATATTCTTTAAAAACTCACACAATCTCCTGACACATCAAACACACTGCTTTTTCGTGGTACTCAATGAATGAATAGTCTTCAGTCCGCCTTGGATCAAAAACAAGACACTCCAAATCGAATGATTTTTTTTTAATTCAATACAAATTAATAATTATTTCAATGCAATGAACAAGCTATATCAAAATACATAACTGTATTTAGCGTAAACATGACTGCACTGAACCACTTGACTGTATCAAACACTGTACATGTTTGATACAGTCGAGCTGGACGCTTGCATGCCTGTACAAGCAGTGGTGATCGATGCTGTTTTAGTTCACTTTCCGCGCGGGCCTTATAAATATTATTCGCCGGCCGGAACCGGCCGGCGAATAATTTTTATTTCCACCGCCACCGACCACCACCGCTATGCAGTGGTGGTCCTTTATGCAGCGAAACCATCTGCATTTGTGTTACGATCGGAGGAAGGCGGGTGGATAGGTCTTCGATCGGTTCGCCTATGCGACGATTTGTCTAGCGACTGAAATGCAGCGATTCCATGACCATTATTGGCCTCGTGGTCCTCTGTCTGTATGGTTCATAATGCTCAGTCTATTTTTATTTTATTTTGTTTTAGAAGTTTCATAAGTCTCTTTTGGTGATATTTCTCATTTCTCGGAACTGGTACCTTACTTGGGGGGGGGGGTCTTTAATTGGTTCTATAAAATATAGAACCAATTGTTATAGAATTGGTTCCATATTTTAAATTTTTAAAAATGGATTTATTTGAATTGGATTTAAATTATATTCTAAATTATTTGGATTCTTTCGGCTACAGTTTCTGTCTTGTTATCCCTTCTCTTCCCTCCCTATTACGATTAATTGTTAGGTTTATGTTAAATTTTCGCTCTACAGTTTTGCCATACTACGGGCATTTGTATTATTTTTTTAATACGTAATTTCAGCAATATATTGGGTGTCATCTGGGGGATGTATATTTTACTGCCTCTAATGACTACTTCATATTTATTTTATTTTATTATTTATCTATTTTATTTTTAATGTCATTAGTTATATCAGTAAAAGTTATATCAGAAACAGATAGCTCTGTTAATTATTGGTGGGATATATTGAAAGGAGCTAGCCCTAGAAAAAGTTCCTTTCAATGTATCTATATATCAATAATTAGCTAAATAATCATTATTGTATTATATAATTATATATTATTAATAATTATGTGTTTATTTCCAGGTATGGCAGTGTAGACCTACACAGGCTATATGAATATATAGCCTGATACTGAATATATACATATTCAGTATCTATGTACTAACTTTATTATTATTATTATTATTATTATTATTATTATTATTATTATTATTTTCTCCTAAGAGAGACCCACTTACAGCTATTAACCAGGGGGTGCACATTCATATATACAAATATATGATGTAAAACATTAATCACAGATACCTTGAATGCGTATATACCATTAAAAAAATACTCCACGAAAAGGGTTCCAAGTTGGATGAATAGTGAAGTTGCCACATTACTTGAGCAGAAAAAGGTGGCATGGAAAGGTTACAGAGCAATAAAAAGTACTGAAGCCTATAGCAGCTACAAGGTGATGTGTAATAGAGCCACAGAAAAGGTTCGACAGGCAAAGGCAGTTTATGAGAAATCACTAGCAAACAGAGCAAAGAGGGGGGATAAAGAATTCTTCACATATATAAATGCCAAGAAGAGCAGGACAAACCAGATCGGACCTTTACGTAAGGGAAAGGGGATAGTAATAAATACACCAGCTGCCGTTGCAGATGAACTCAACAGTTATTTTGCATCGATATTTACAAATGAAAAGCCTTTTGTGGCAATGGGATATTGTGGGAGCGAAGTTAAAAAATATGTAATTAATGATATTGAAATTTCGCAAGATTATTTAATGAAAAAACTTTCAAGCCTACAGACCAGTAAGGCTCCTGGAGTTGATGGAATATACCCTATAATCTTGAGAGAGGCGGCAAGCGAGTGCATTTAACCACTGAGGCTGGTTATGCGAGCATCACTAGACTCTGGGGAGATTCCCTTGGATTGGAAAAGTGCAAATGTATCTCCCATACATAAGGGTGGCTCTAAAAGTGAAGTGGGAAATTATCGACCTGTCAGTCTGACTTCAGTAGTAGGGAAAATCATGGAGGCAATGATCAAGGGTGGAATTCAGGATCATTTGGATCGAATTGAAATTCTCAAGGATACTCAGCATGGTTTTGTAAAAGGAAAATCATGTTTAACAAATCTGGTTCGCTATTTCGAAAGCGTCACTCACGAGCTGGATTTAGGGAATAATTTCGACATTGTTTATTCAGATTTCAGCAAAGCTTTTGACTCAGTCCCACATGAGCGGTTGCTTTATAAGCTGGAACAGGTTGGATTCACTGGGAAAATCCTTAGATGGATAGAAGGATGGCTTCAGGGCAGGAGGCAGAGGGTTGTGATAAATGGCTATTCCTCAGATTGGGTTGATGTAAGAAGTGGGGTTCCCCAAGGATCAGTATTAGGACCACTGTTGTTTTTAATTTTCATAAACGACTTTGATGAAGGGATAGAGGGCGTGATGATGTTAAAATTGGTAGAGTAGTTAATGATCACTGTCAAGCTGAGCTTCTTCAGAGAGACCTAGATAGACTTCAAGAATGGTCAGAAAAATGCCAGCTGTGCTTTAATCCAACAAAGTGTAAGGTATTACACCTGGGAAACAGTAATCCCAAAATAACTTATTCACTTGGTGAAGTTCAACTAAACCCAGTACTGGAGGAAAGGGACTTGGGTGTTACGATACGGTCAGACATGAAATTCTCTGAGCATTGTAAACAGGTTGCAAGGAAGGCCCATGGTGTCCTATCGATGATCTATCGAACTTTTGCAAGTAGAGATAGGGACGTGATAATCCCATTATATAAGGCTTATGTTAGACCACACTTGGAATACTGTGTTCAAGTATGGAGATCGCACCTAAAGAAAGACATCGAGCTTCTTGAAAGGGTGCAAAGAAGGGTAACTCGCCTGGTGAGATCGGCAAAAGGGCGTTCTTATGAAGAAAGACTTCGAATATGTGGGTTGCAGAGTTTGGAAACTAGACACCTTAGAGGAGATTTGATTGAGGTGTTTAAGGCTCTGAGAGGCATCAGTAAAATGAATGAGGACGAAATTTTCAAGATTATAAATGATGCTAGAACTAGGGGACATAAATTCAAGTTACGGGGGGAAATGTTTAGATTGGACTGCAGGAAGTTTTATTTTAGCCAGCGAGTTATAAATTACTGGAATAAGTTGCCTTCATGGGTGGTAGAGGCCGGCAGTTTGGGGAAATTCAAAGGTCATCTGGATAGTACTTTCGGGTAAGGGAAGCGCATAGGATGATAGGATTAATTTCCTTTTTATTTATTTTTTATTTCATTTTATTATTTTTATTTATTTATTAATTATTATTATTTATTTAATTTTTGTTTTTATCATTGTTTTGTTCGGATTTTTTTTTTTTTTTTTTTTTTTGGCTGGTGCAGCATAAGCCATAGGCTTTCTTGCACCATACGGCCGTTACTAATACTAATACTAATATAAGTTATATACATAAGTATCCATTTATAATTTATACATATCATCGTCCTTATGAATTATACAAATTATACATTGTCTAATTAATTATATTATACATATCATTGCCTTATTTTTACATGACAGACAGATAGAAAGAGAGCATAAGCATAATTTGCAATTTTACAAGGAATTGGAGAATGTTCACATCTACACCATTATTTACAGCGAGTTCACAGAAAGATGAGACGTAAACATAAACATAACAGGAGCACCAATGCGAAGCAGTAACAGTTAGTATATATTATATTTTTACTATATATATATAATAAAAATAATAAATAATAAATAATCAAATAAATAAAATAAAATAAAATGATAATAAAATCATATAATACAATAAATAAAAATTAATTAAAAACAAAAAATAGTAATAATAAATAAAACATTATACTTCATATTCGTAACTCCTATAACATTTAACATTCTTCACTGTAGACAATACCTTATCCTCAAACCAGGCATTTTACAAATAAACAGATAGCTTAAGTTATACTGCCCCATACACGTATCCTGAGCTTGTAAAGTAAAATGTTCTGTACGGCAAGCCAGATCAAAGTCAATCCAAATGTATGCAGTTCAGTTCAAGTTCAAAGTCAAAACATTAATGTAAATGGCATTCCAAGACATCTACTGGCCCCTAGAACACAAAGTGCACAATCTCCAACTAAGCAGTGTTGCTCCATATTAGTTAGCTTCACCAGCCAAAGGAGTAGTGTTATTCCTAGTCGTATAACTAATTCTTCTTCTTGTGTTAAAATCACACGCAAACTGCTGACGACAGCAATATAAGAATTCTTGTCTCCCACCAGCAAAGTTTCATGCCTATTCAGAACCAAACCCATAAATTCAGTTGATAGTTGGTTTTTTAACCTATAACAAAGACCTCTGTAAGCTACACGAAGCTCCAATGACGATACACCTGCAGTGCAGAAGTTGAAACAGTACGACAAGCTCTTAACATACATAATAATATTGTACGTTGCATAGTAGCCAATTTAAAGCGAAATTTTACAGTTCTAACCCTGTGAAACCACATACCTGCAGTATAAGTAGCCATAGGAAGGAATACGGCGTTATAATAGATTCTCACGGTACGTCTAGAAAGTGTCCAGTCTGAACGAGAAATTTTTACAACAGCACCAGTGAATCTTCTGATCTTTTTGTTACATTATTTAAATGAGAAACAAAAGTAAGCTTTGAGTCGATTGTAATCCCAAGTAATTTAGTTTCAGAGACAAGTGGAATCTTGTTATTATTAACCTTCACTAAAGGGGGTTATTGAGGGTTTAAATGTGATCCAAAGATCACAATTTTAGTCTTAAACGAACTTATTTTCAATTTATTATTCACTGTCCATTGAAGAATTAACATCAGACATTTAATGACTGTGGTAGAAATGTTCACAGGGGTGATAAACGCCCGGAACATCTGTAATTTCTGTCAGTATCACAACTCTCCACCATCTTGGAATTCTGACTCCACACGATCCTCAAATAAAACCGTCTGAAACTTTGTAATCGTTTCCTATCTGTCCAAGCACTCCCTAAAATACTGCCACTGCTGCGCCTTCGAATTAACCTACAGAAAATGGCTACCGATTGCAAATACTGTCGCATTCTCCTAGAGTGAATCGCTTCTGTTCAATCGGAATAACTCCTTCCAAATGCTGTGGCTAAACTGTGCCAGATTACTGAACGTTCAACAGCCATCCACCTTGACAAAGTGTACCGCTCCTTGTTTTTGGGCTGCAACTACAATTGTTTCTCATCTGCTTTTTCTGATGTAAATTATTATTCCATGGTTTTTGATTTTGATTCAATTTCTCCTGCCATTGTTTTTCAATTGCTCTTGATTTTTTGATACGAAGTTCATTTTCTTTCGCTTTATATTTTCCTATTTATTATAATTTTCTTTTTATATGCTTTTTATTTTTTGTGTAACTTATAATTTCTTACATAATTTTTCATACAAATTTCTCAGTTTTTAATCGCATGTATCATTTTCTGTAAAACTCGTGGCCATGTCTCCTTTATGATTATTATTGTTCCTAGTGCTTATACCATACTTAGCAGTAATTAAAAAAGTATTTTTATTTTACTTTATTTATGACCTTTAATATTTGTCATTTAGTCTGTATACTCGCAAAACATTAATAATTACCATTATTTACTAAATATATTAAAATAAAGCATAAGTACGTTGCCAAGTACGTCCGTTTTCCTCAAGTTGAAAAGCAACTGCCTGCAATTCTTCCAAAATATGTAGTTATTCAGAGTAGTAAAACTAGGTCACGTTTAAGGAAAACTCAGATATTTTTTTGCCTTAAATTTCAGCCATTCAGTCATATTGTTTTGAGGTTGTTATTATACGGAATTATAGTGTTTCAAGGTGTCCTCCAATGAGTGACTCTTCTTCTTCTTCTTCTTCGCTTCTGACCTTCAATTGAGTACTGCTCCATAAGTGAAGAAATAGGATATTAAAGTGACGCAATTGTATCCTTCAGCAACGGTTATTACACTACCTGCTGGGCTTCGTTTCAAGGTGAGTGAAGTGGGACTGCAGGAAACAAGAACGGCCTAAAGTGTCAAAATATTGTGTTTTTGCCTATGTATTAATTGAAATGCTTCGAAGTGTTAATTGAAATAACCGATTACGACATTTTCATAATAAACTACATGCAAATTAACTAATTATAAAATTGACAACAACAAACCTGAAGAAGAACTTGGTTTGCGCGAGATGACTGGTGCATATGTGAAAATTGTTGACGCGTTTGGGAGTTTGGGTTTTTCCCAAAACGTTTATTTGACAATTTAGTTATTTCCATGACGTTAAGTTTTTTGAGGAAAACTTTAACAACTTCGTGGAGCCAGAAAAAAAAAAAAAATAATAATAATAATATAAAAAAACACTTGCGAGTTAGAAATTGAGAGTAAAAAAATAACCCATCATTCAACTGCTATCCATGTGGCAAGTTTTAATCTTTTATGGAAAACTAGCGTGCAAAATCTTGCATTGCTACATAACAATTATAAGTATTTAGACAGAGTTTTCTCTGTCTAAATACTTATAAATTCACATTTAAATCCTGTTCATCAGCAGGACTTAATCAGGTATCACCTCAATCAATTGTTGTCTATAAGGCAAATATAAAGGACAATTATATAATATGTGACTCCATGTTTCCTCAGATCTACACAAACAAAACGGATCCCACTGTAAGCCAGAATAGTATAATTTATTTCTTAACGAGCCTTGCCCAGTTAGATATAAGATAGCTCTATACTAGGATAGAACCATCTATTCTTCTCATAATTAAAAGCAAGCCGAACATTCGGAATAAATAATCTAGTAACAGAACCTGTTAGACTAACCTCCCACCTCTCCTGCTAAAGATCCAACATTTTTTTCTAATATGAGCTTCCTCTCGTTTTTCGGATCTCCTGTAGCGTTATTGCTAATACTCATACATGTGTATTGTTTGCCTCTTCTCATGTAATAACTGAAAGCTCGGTATACAATATACAAATCAAGATGGCCAGCAATAACCTATAAGGCATGTGTTGACACTGTTCTACATACTCTGTGCACAGCAAACAACATAACTCTCTGCAAGGAATGCAATTTTGACCTAAATTTAATAACATCATCACCGTTTTGTTTGCAGTAATCTTTAACTTGTTGTCCACTTACATAATTCATGTATAATCTTCCCCATTTTGTCTTCTAACATTCTGCTTGACTGCCCAGATATGCAAATGAACAAATCGTCAGCAAAAGCTATCTTAAAGCAACTCTCCACATAATCAAATGATCGAGATAACCATTGGTTTATCACTAAATTCCAAAACAGAGGTCCTAAAACGGATCCATCGGGACATCCCCTAGTAACCCTCTTATTAAAATTTAAATACTCCGATCTAACAGTGATTTGTCGGTTCGTCAAATAACTACTAAATTTATACATATTAAAAGGACAGTTAATTTTCCTTAACTCATGTAAAATTCTTTGATGCCAAAGGCATCAAATGTCCCCTCAACATCTATAAAGAAAGCTAATTCATATTTAAATCCTGAATTAATTATGAGATGTATGTACATGATCTAGCAATGCATTAATTGCATCTTCAGTGGAGACGTTTCTCTTGAAACCAAATTGATTACACAAAGTAATTTTCCTATTTATCAGTAAATGCTGTAATTGCCCATACAAAAATCTCACAATCTCTCTCTCATACAGTTTACCAAGATTAGATAATAACGATATTGGCCTGAAGGCATTTGGATTAGTAATTTTCTTACCTGGATTCCTTACCGATTCCAGGAGTGCATCCTTCCAAAAATCAGGAAAATGACATTCCAATAAACATTTATTAAACATATTTAAGGCTACACTTTGGTAGCAAACCATAAATTTAATTATTGCACTATTCTCTACTAAATCCAGCTCAGCAGTTTTATTAATATTTAATTGTTTTAATACTTGCTTCAGTTGACCAATCTCAAACAAAGAATCATTATCATCTGTAAAATACCCAGCATTACATTTCCTGATCAAAGTTTGTTCCTTATTCACATCCAATAAATTATCTAACATCAACTATATATATATATATATACTGTATATATATATATATATATATATATATATATATATATATATATATATATATATATATATATATATATATATATATATATATATAACCTAACTAATCTAATCATTATCTAACTTGAACTGGAAATCCCACTACTTTAAATTCCTGATCTATCTACATTGCTTATGGTTCTTGTAAACATAGATGAAATATATATTCTAACTGAAATATATTCAAATAATCAATTCCCTCGCCATTATGACAATTCAAAAAGTCATTAGAATTTACTGAATTATCCATAATGAACCCTCATACTTACCATTCTAATGCCTTAACATATTCCACACATTTTACATCTCTGATTGAGTGCTGGTAATCCATTCCTCTCCTTTTACAATTTACACAAAGGGTTGTTGGTCTCTATGCTGGCAGTTAGCAGAAACATGCCCACCCCAGCAAAATAGTTTTGTGACTACAGGTTTGGGCACAGCAGCCGAGTGGTCAGTAGCGAGAGTGCATAGCACGTGTTCCTTGAGTGGATTGGGGTTCCAGCCCGTGACTACTAAATACGATAAATATTTGTATTGACGATTTATTGTAAACTCTACTGACTCGATTGTCGTGCCGGAGTATAAACAGAAAATTTATTTATTTATTATAACCCAGGCACTTAAAGCGCTTCATAACTATACCATTTTTTTTTTAAATTTGTGGGCAGTAAACTCCAAGTAAATTCTCTTTTTGAAATAGATAACCCCAATAATCCAATTAGTCAATTTTATTTTTGATGCTGTATTAAATCTAAACATAATACCCTCTTTAACATCTTGAAGTTCAAAACCACAACCTTTTAAGATTTTAGAATACAAATCAGCTATTATTTCATCTTTTGTCATATCTTTCACCACATGATAAATCAAAATAGAAGGATCATTCATTTTAAGTTTATCATATTTAATTCCTTTATTACTAAAAACTTCGGATACTATAATGCTATTTAGATCATCAGAATTGTCTGTTTCTACTTATACACCTTTGTTTCTCACTGTTCTTAAGTTCCTAACCTTTAACTCCTTAAACTGCCTCATTAATAACTACCTCCTTGATTTCCTGACTATACTTAAACTGAGAATCTTCCTGTGCTCTTAAAATAATAGTTTTTTTTTTTTTTGAAGTTATTGGCGCATCGGCTTCTGTGGCCATAGTGCACCTCCTAAGGTTTTTTGTAGTACTTTGATCCAAGCCCGAGGCGGGATTCGAACCCGCGACCTTTAGGTTGCCAGGTGGGTAAGGTGCCTGCCTGGCAACCCAAAGCCCGGTCGGCTAAAATAATAGTATTATTCAGCCTTCGTTTATTACTAACTACTTTCACCCCCCCTCTACACTAACTAAAGTCTCTAACTTATCAGGAATCTTTCTTACTACCTCTTCATGATCGATTGTTCACTTGACCTTATCAGCATATGTCATATGTTGATCAGTCTGAAATATGGGAAGAGGTTGACCCCTGAGCAGATCCTCAAAAAAACTGGCTCTGACCTCTAATTCTACTATTCTAGCTCTTAGCCGTTCATTGTCAATAAAGAGAGCAGTTGTAATTACCTCCATATCAACCCACTGGTCTAATATATAGTTAGAGGAAGCTTTACGTATTTTATTGGCCTCACTTATTGTGTATTCAACTATTTGTTTTTTTTTTTTTTTTTCCATTTTGGTAACAAGTTCGTAGATTGATTGTGGACACATTGTAACGACTCCTCAGCTCTTGAACGTTGTAACTATAATATTAATTCCATTAATTCCAGTACTTCTTCTACTAACGACCCCATGGAAGTAATTAAAATCCATATTAAAATCTTCATCCACATTTAACCCAACAATTTCTTGAAACTCAGCTTATGAAAAACCTCTTATCTCCTCTGTTATCTCCTCCTCCATCTGAATCTGAACACCCTGCTCACTGGTATCTCTTGCTTCCACCTTATGGGACTCTCCACCTGGTAAAGCACTCACTTGACGCTGTAAGGCGTAGATCTTACATATTAAAATAGAAATATTTGTTTTGCTAAGATAAATCCAGGAGGGGCAATGGAAAGTGAGAATTAGCATTAATGCCCGAGTATTAAGGTAAAGATAGTAAGTATTAAGATTGGAGATTTAGTTTTAATGTAAATAAGGTTAAAGTTTGAAGAACTCTGGATTTAATAATGGACAGTTTTAGGGGTGGGAATTAAAATAGTGGCTAAAAGGTAAATAAGTAATTTAAACAATAGAAGAGAACAAGCAGAGACAGCGCAAGACTAAAGAGGGGTGCCATTTGAGAACAGGTGTAAAAGTGTTGCTGAGGGAAAGAACAATAGGACGTGAAACGGGATTTACGAAGGATCTATTTTGATCTAAGCCACTGTTAGAAAGTAAACAGGAAATGAGTGGACGTCCAGTGTTCGCGTCAAAAGAAAACGGCGTCAAGACGACTGAATTTCGGATAACTTGGAAATATTTAGCAAAATGTGAAAACGAAAATGAGTGTTTTGGAGGTGTCCCGGCAACATTAAAGGGTCATACTGCGGGTGAGTTGTGTTAGCAAATAGGAAGGTATGAAAAAAATTAAACAGAATGGAGATTGGTTGGAGTCCTTGGGGAAGGCGTTCCAAACTTGAGGGAATGAGTAAAGTTTGGAGCGAGTAATTTGAGAAAGTGGGCATTCTGTATCTCACTTCTCTGTGGTCTAAAGAAGAGAAAAGTTGTGAGTTTGCGGGTAAAAGTGGAAGTAGATTTTTTTGGTGGGCAGATTTCAAATCTCGTGGTAGCAAGATGAAGAAGAAAAAGAAAAAAAAAAAAACGTGAGAGAAAGAAAGCCTAGTCCGGCATCAAAGGGCAGTGATAGGCGGTGAAGGCAGTGTTAAAATTTAAGGTTAAGTTAAAAGTGCAAGAAAGAAAGCCTGGTCCGACATCGTAAGGCAGTGTGCAAAAGAAATGGAAGAAAGCTTGTCTGTCTCGAAGGAAGCCTGAGAGCAAGGAAATTCGAAGTAGTGGCCATTCAGGAACGTAAGTCTCTTCCCTTTTTTCCTTGAAACCTGCACTCAAGGACTCATAACTTAGCTCTGTAAGGAATTGAGTGATAGTCCTTTTAAAAGAACATTCCTGTTGTAATAAGCAAGTTAGTTACTAAGGTTGAGATAATTAGTTATGCATGTTAATAGTTATGAAATAACGTAAGGGTGGTACAGGGGTAATAAAAGAAAGTAATAGTATAAAGGAATGAGTAAAGAAATTATATTTATAGGGGGTAGTATTGTAAGGATAAGTTAACCTACATCATTAATTTAGGCCAGGTGCCAACGCAAGATAACATACAAGATGAGGTGTAAAGAGAAATAAATTTTATTAATAGAGAAACCTCATGAGTAAAGAGGGATGACTAAGATGATAACTGGAGAGTAACTAAGGTAGAATGAGTGATTTGTATTAAATATTACTGATGTAAGAGGTTACCAGTTGTAACAAATTTCATGGGTTAAAAGCTCACAGATACAATAAAATACAAAGAAAGAGTAATAATAATTGAAATGAGTTTTCCGATGTAAGTGATAAAAACTGGTAATGTAAGAGAATGATTGAGTGATCATCGAGGATTCAAATTAAGTAAGATACCACTGATCCAAACTGATGTTAATAATTTGTAAATTGAGAATAGTTGATGAGAGAGAGGTAGGGTAGTGTGCTGTAGTATGATTCGAATATATGGAAATTGGTATGCTTGTATGTAATTATTTGTTTCTTTTATGTAAATACTCTATTGATGATCTTTTAAGGATTGGTGATATATCATCGATTCATCTTCCTCTTATGATCTACTAAATACTGCACATAATGTTCATTAAAGGGTGTACATGTTTTGTAAATAAATGTGATTTAATGTTTTTCTAACACCCGCTTTACATACCCTACAATCTAGAATTTTTCTGTGAATTCCAGTCAGATTTGTGTAATGCGGGGTGGGTTTGAGACTTCAGTAGGGTGGAAATCCGAAATAAAACAAACCAAATAAATAATAACATTTTACTTATTCGATCCCTCGCAAATTTCACTAACTGGACCTTGACTTGCAGTAACTAAAGTTGTTACTTTACCTTTCAAACACTTCCCTTCCATAATCTTTTTAGGGATCTGTATTAAATCTTGGCCACTTTGAAGGTAATGAGGCAGAGAGAAAAAACATTCCTCTTCCCCCCCCATACTCCTGTTTTCAAGGACTTTCTAATTAGTTTATTATCCATAATTTAACATAGGTAGGAGGAAACAGCAACAAAGAAGCTATCGTCATTAATATAAGCACTTTTCAGAAGCAGCAAGAGCTATCGAAGTCGGTTGTAATGAAATAAATATCAAATATAAAATACGCTTGGCTATCCGGCAATTAAGCCGATAATCCGCATTCGAATCTGATCCAATTAACAGCTGTTATTAAAATCGCCTCCCCTCAATTTAATTTTTATATTTATTCTTCTATGACAAAAATGTTGATGCACTGTACCTCCAACGATCAATATCTAGACAAAATGGGGGCCGAAAATCCACAATTACTGTGATTAATTATCATATGAATCAAACAATGATAAATTCCAAATATTAGTAGAAATTACTTAATATCACTAACACAGAACTTAATACATAATTGGTAAACTGTCCACAAAACCTAGAGCAGTAGATGGCTATAGCTTCACGAATTGCAAATTGTTGATACGTTTGTCAGTTTGGGCTTCTCCCAAAACGTGTATTTGACACTTAAATTATTTCCATGACGTTAAATTTTCTGAGGAAAACTTTATCAACTTCATAGAAATAATTTTGTCAAAAAGAAAAAACATCATCATCATCATCTTCTTCTTCTTCATCTTCAGCTTTGTTTCTGTTCTATGGTGGCCCCAAGACTCTCGCCCAAATCCACCTGGAACTATAATTAAACATGCACTCTCTGAATATTATAGGTGGCCATTATATTTAGGCCACTGCACCATCAGGAGGCAATCACCCCTGGGCAGCTGCTTCCTAGTGCCCGACCCGGTCACGTTTTCCAACCTGGGTCTGCTAAAACTCTCATTGTGCTAATTGGCACCAATCCCGCGCCCACCTGAGGTAGTGCTATACAGGTGGGTGCCAACACCCCACACCCAGGCTGCCCAATCCCGAGTGCCAGCAAAAAAAAAAAAATAATAATAATAAAATAAAAATATATAATTAATAAAAATAAAAGAAAAAAAATAAAAATAAATAATAAATAAATAAAATAATAATAAATAAATATAAAAAAAAAAACAAGAAGTGCGATAGAACTTGATTAAATACATTTGCGAAGAAACTTTCCAAGTAGATGTGAAAAGGATAAAGGAAGGAAAAAAAAAAAGTCACCAACGTTTAAGCCAAATTCAGCGTCAGACCTTAAGAGCATTCACAACAGTTGTCAGCGAGATGTCTTCGCTTCTATCATCATCACAAAAAACAGAGCTTGTCCAGGTCATCAATGATATCCCACCAACGTCTTGCACCGAATATGATGGGGTCCCACAATTCATTCTTGTGTTTTCATCATTGATGCACTTCTAGGAATTTTTAATGGAATCCTCACAACGGAAAGTTTCCCAACAGCCTGGAACCAATTTATTGTCCGACCAATCCCCAAAACACAAGGAATTTCAAAATTCAGGTCAATAATGAAAGTCTCATATCTCCTCAAAGTCATGGAGAAGTGCCTTCTTCCCATCCTAACCA